>NW_026961993.1:290000-400999 GCF_036172605.1 Pelobates fuscus | reverse complement strand
CACTAGAGCCCTAAATATAAGAATAAGAAACATCAAGAAGGGCTTTGCCAACCATAGTGTGTCGAAACATTTTTTAGGAAAACCTAATTCTAACCCCAAAAAACTAGAATTCTTCGCTATTGAAAAAAATCACGATGCACTGGAGAGGAGGAAATGTTGATAAAAAAATTAAGCCTGCAGGAAACAAAGTGGATTTTTGAAATGCGTACTTTAGCACCAAGACAACTTAATATTTATTTTGAATATCCATTTTTGTGATTTATGTATATTTTAAATATAATTCTCTATATGTATTTTTAGATGTATTTTAATGTTTTACTTTAAAAATTATTTTAATATAGGAGTATTTTTATATCTTGTTCTATGTAATAGAAATGTTGCTTTACGGGTTTAATCTGTAACACGCACGCGTTTTTTGATCTTCCATCCTATATATAGTTGGACTGTCTGCCCTCATCCAAAATGGAGAATTGGGCACAAGCAATGACGATTATATCGTCAAACATAATGTGCCCCACTCTGGACAAGTTAACACACCGCCATTTGAAAACCCGAAAGCATCAATTATAAGGACATGGTTATGAATTATGCCGCAACCGGAAGTACCACCATTTTAGTGGTGGCGGGTTACTTCCATACCTGTAGGGGGGACATATAGGTGTGCTGGCTAGAGGTAAGACATAATGCGCCTGAGGAAGACCAAAGAAGGTTGTGCCAGCTACTATATTATGTTTTATTTTGTTATTTTATGTACCTGAATAAATTCCTGTTTTAACGTCTGGAATAAAAGGGAATCATGACGGAATATTTCCATCATGTGTCCTTAAGGGGTTCACTAACCTCATCTGGCTCCTGAGTTCCTGATAAAGATTTGATATCGGAGAACATCTAGGAGGAGCAACCAGATTCTGTTTATCCCAATAGTGGATGAAATGCCTCTATAGTCCTTAGCCTAACTTATTTGCTCTGGAAATTGTGAGCGTGCCCTTTTTTTTTCCTCCTAACACTGTATGTTTGTTACAACAGTATACACTATGTTGTATTTTCTATTCACTGTATACAGGGTCCACAGTTAAATATCATTTCTGGGAATAGGGAATATGTGAACATTTAACAAAAAAGGTAAAAGATATTACTGTTTTTTTTGTGCTATTACCTTTTTCTTCTTCCACTTTGAGGTTCAAAATATGCCTTTTGAAATACACTTGCATGTCTTCTTTAAGAAATGGTATGCCTTTGTGGGGTACATACGGGGGTATTGCTGTACTCGGACAACATATGTAGTATAATGCAGTCGTAGGACACATAAGGTTTGCAAAATATACTGTGCAAACTCACTTTGTGTGTCAAAAAGGCAGAAAAAACACTTACCACTACACTTGGTACAAGCTAGCGGAAAAATGATCCCACGCTAAGCTTCAAAATATGCCTTTTGAAATGCCCTGGGATGTCTTCTTTAAAGGAGCACTATAGTGTCAGAAAAACAAACTCATTTTCCTGGCACTATAGTGTTATTAGGTCCCCCTCCCGCTGGGATGAAGGGGTTAAAACCCCTTAAGCCACTTACCTTTCTCCAGCGCGTGACATCTCCTCCCCCTGCCGACGTTAGCTCAGAATGTGCATGTGCGGCAAGAGCTGCGCGTGTATTCAAACTGTCCATAGGAAAGCATCACTCAATGCTTTCCTATGGACATCAGCGTGTCCTCTATGCGATTTTGTACAGGAATAGTACACACGAGCTTTACGAAGTACACATTACAAAAACCTTGTTATATGTGCCTATACAAAAATTAAAAAAACAATTTTACTACAACATTTAGCAGAGATTGCTGAGGAAATGGCTACGTTAAAAAGTATCAAACTAATCTTAGGTAAATAGCCTGGGATGTCTACTTTATATAAATATATACTTTTATGTGACAATTTTGTTTTCTGTGATGGCTGCTAAACCTACAAGACAAACATACCAAATTCTAAAATTGTTTCACATTGAAATTTTATTTTAGTCCTGGTATTTTGTGACCTTTAGCTTTCAAAATAAACTTAAATCCTACACATATGATGTACTCTGTAAACCAAGACACATAAATGAATTGATTTTGAATTACTTTTTCTAAGCTGGACATATTATGCACACATTATTATTGCCAAAACTGTGAAAAAAAATGCACCCCTCCCCCCTATTATTTTGCTTTTATTTTATTTTTTGTCACATCAAATTAACGCCCCTTTTGTTGTCTAAAAAACTGTATATAATGTGTGTTGGTGCAATAAATGAGAGAGATGCAAATTGCAGTTGAACGCAAACAGGCAAACATTGCTTGTGTCCTTAAGGGTAAGCCAAGCTTCTGAAACTGTGTCCTTAAGAGGTTAAAAGGTCTGCAGACACCAGAACCACTAAATTATGCTGTAGTGGTTTTGGTTAATATGCTGTAACTTTAACCTCCAAATCTCCATTTACTTTGGTCATCAAGCATCCAACCCGAATAAATAAATGGAATTGTCTAAATTTATATCCAGAAATATTATCACGGGAAATATTTTTTTAACATCTATGAAAGAAATACAAATATCTAACAATAACTAATATATCTTATTAATATAGTGTACAAGGTTTTTCTATTGTCTGCTACACAGAAGATGTAACGTGTGCATGGATTGATCAAGGAGCGTTCGGGGTGCTGACCATGCTGACTCCAAAGAGTCATACAGTGCCTTTTGATTTATGGCCGCACACTCGTTCTTGTGTCTCGTTATTCAAAAGAAATATAAATTGACGCTCATGTTTCTGGATACTGATACTGAAATGACGTCTGCTTTATGACATAGTATTACCTGCATGACATAGTATTACCTACTTTACAATCACATTAGAAAATGACTATCAATAGGGCTTAATGATCCGAATGATGGTCAAGGAGGGGCCTTCTGCACACCACACCAGTAAAACGCGGCTGTTGGATCATATAACCTCTCAATACTGAGGTTTTTATCTGAACACAAAACTAGCGCCCAATTTAACATTTGGTCAAATAGTTACATTGTCTGCATGCTTTGTAAATATGAATAAATTATCCCAACTTCTATCGTTACTTTTCGGCCTGTCATTTTAGGGAATAAAACCTTAGAGCAGCACACATCGGAGGTTATGACCTGGATAAAAGTAATTAATTGTCAATCACAATATCTGTCCGTTTCAAACAGCAGACCTGGTCAGACCCTGTTATTGGCTGGAGTGGACATTGTGACGCTGATACCTATACACTGATTCATCCATGCTCTTTCAATTCTTTATTTTATTTGTGCATAGAGTAACAGATTTTTGTAGCGCCACAACAGCGGGTACATTAACAATATGGCAGTAGCAATTTGTAACATGGCAGATAAGACAGCACATTTTATATTTAGTGAAGGTAGTGGTCCAGAAGTTTGGAGGTGAATTACAGTTTTATAGAGTTACATCTGTGTGTTGTAAACGTAGGCATGTAGGGAACATGAGGTGTAGTGCCCAATATGTTTATAAACCAGCCTTTATAGGATGCGCTATCCCGTTGTAAGGTAAATGTGTCATTCTCTGATTGACACAGGTAACTAAATGTAATGGGGCTGGAGGATCGGGCTAGAGGACGTCAGTGTGGAACCGTAGTCGCGTGTCTGCAAAGGTTGTAGTGGTCTGTTTGCCAGTCCAGCTTGTGGGGTTCCGGCCCAGGTGTGTTGTGTGGTCCTTAGTTCCCCCGATTCGCGGGGTGGTATATGGGGGGGGGGGGTAAGCAGGTGTCGGTATCAGACGGTCTCGTAGGAGTGAGTGTGTGTAGTGGCAGAGCAAGTGGTTGGGCTTCTGAGGTTGTTTGTGTAGTTGCGTCAGGAGCATGAGAACATGTAATGTGGAAGCGGTCAGCGTGCGTTACACGAAAACATTAAACATGAACATTAAACAAGATTGCCTATAGGGGCAATTCCAAGTGCGTTAATATATGTAATGGCATATGGTGGAAAATTTCCGAACAGTTGTGGTATCATTAAACTAGAAACCTTATACCGTCCAGGTCATATTCAAGTAACAGTGTCCCGTTCCCCTCCGGGAACGAAAGGAGGTATGTTGTCCACGTCCCATGCCCTTTGGGATAGAGTCGTCGGGTCGGGCACCGGCAGGCCTAGGGCTTGTAAGAATTGCGGGCCCTCGGAAGGGTTGGTAGCTTTGAAGGTTTTTCCCTCTTTGGTGCACAGCAGTGCTCTTGAGTTTGTCCATCTGTAAGGGATGCCAGCGGTTTGCAGGGGCTGCGTGATAGGGCGCATTGTTTTCTGCCACAGGAGTGTGGCTTTACTTAGGTCTTGATAAAATGTGAGTGAGTGAGTCTCGAACTGGAATGGGGTTTTCCCCCGCAGTGCCTGCAGTAAACGTTGTTTGTCCGCAAAGGATCGGCAGCAGAGTATAACATCCCTAGGCTGGGAGTTTGGTGTTTGCAAGGGTGTTGCGATGCGGTATAGTCCGTCATAGGCGAACTGTTTAGCGTGCTTAGTTGGGAGGATGGGTGCGGTGAGTCGCCTGATGAGGTGAGGTAGTTCTTCTGCTGGTACAGTGTCCTCTGCTCCTCTTATCTTGATGTTGTTTTGTCTGCTTTTATCTTCCAATGCATCCATTCTGGCTGCTATTTGGGAGTGAGAGGTTTGTAGCTGCTTTATAGATTCCCCTTGGGTGGCCATGTGTTGTTTTATGTCCACAGAGTCCTCTTCAGATACTCGGAGGTGTTCCGTTATGGCTTGCATCTCTGCTTTAACCAGGTTGAGTTCTGCAAAGAACATGTCCTGGAAGTGAGCCAGGAGATCATGGATGTCCCGTTTTGTTACAGGTGGTTCAGTTTCAGGCGTAGCCTGTGCTCCATTCCCCGGTACCTTATCCACCACTGGGTCAGTTGTAGTTTCCCGCTGGGGGGATGAAGGCTCCCGCATGCGGGGCGTCGAGGCCAGTATCTGTCTGATATCATGGTTTGAGGCAGCCGCGGCCGGAGCCGTTTTTTGTGATTTACGGCCCATCGAGGGTTCGGGTATGCCCCAAGTTATGTCGGCTGCTTGTTGGTCTGTGTCCCAGAAGTCTCCGTCCCAGGAGGTGATACGTGGCTGCCACGGGAGTCCCGCTCGGTAGGCCCGAGGCACTTTGCGCCGGATTTTCGTGCCCGACGGGCATAAAAAAGGCATCCACAGGTCCGGTATGCGGTATCCCAATGCAAGGATCACTATTGCGGCTCTGGATTTATGGCATGTCGCTGAGTATTGGCGATTTCTCGGGCGATGATCGAGGAGCTGGGTGAACGCCATTAGCTCCGCCCCCCCATCCATGCTCTTTCAATCAACATTTTAATATTTCTGCTAAACATTGTAAAATCTGTTGAGCAGTTTTTGCACTTAGAAAAAATACATTTTCGTCTTCCCTTTTGCATGTTAGATCGTGCGCATCATCAGAATTCAAAGAAGTGTTTCCTGCAGAGAAGAATGCTGGGGGCAACTCTGTAAATCACAGACTCTGGCTCTCTACGGCCTTGGGTGGTGTTTGTTTTTATATATCAGTGACTATCTTTGAGGATCATACATTAAACATGGCTGCCTTTGTGCTAAAACATTGACAGATCTTCAAGTTATAAATCCAGAAAAGATAAAGAAAAATCTATTTACACTAATATTTTTTTTACTGAATTATGGGATTTTCAAGAGACCATTCTCTTTAAAGGAGCACTCAGCACCAAACCTATGGCATTTTAATGGGGTGTTTCTGGTGCACAGACGCCTTCATATTTCTTGGACAATGTAAAACTAGTCTTTTTCTGAATAATGGCAAGGCTACATTTGTCTGAAAACCCGCCTCTAGTGGCCGGCGTGCATTCAGTGTTTCTTAATTTATAAAAAGTAATAGATGGGTGGAACGCCTCCATTAGAAGCACTTGATTTGAATAAAAGTAGTCAAAATGTATTACTTCATCAGAGAAGAATCAAGCATAAAAAGGAGTCTTTTAAAAAAAAAAATGGCAAGGGCGTAAGAGATCGTGGAGGTCCATAAATAAATAAATAAATAGATACATATATATCTTTTACACATATTTTATTTTGTATTCTTTTCTGTCTGTTGTGACATGAACAGTCCAGCAGAGGGCAGTAACCTCTTTATAAATTGGGCATTTTTCTTTAAATGAGAATATTTTGTTTTAGCAGGTAAATAGAAAAGTGGAATACATGTGATATGGTAAACGAAAATACCGGTAATAAACCCGCTTACAGATAACTGGAATTTTCTGTGAAAACAGATCTCAAAGTTCGTGCCTTAGAAGAGTGATTCAACACTTATATTTTCTGTGTTTTATCATTTTTACAATGTTGTATCCTCTGTAAAGCATGCAATAAAATGCCCTGTTTCCGAGGCGTGGCGTAGCGCTGCTCGATTTCTAATCTGATTCCATTATTACACAGAGACAAGGCAGTGCGTCAGCAGAGCACACGCTCTCCTACGCACAATCCCTGGCGGCCAGGTCTGAGAAAGGCTGCTTTATGTGATAACAAATTCCACTTGTCGTGGCCCGTCACACACGCCTAGCTTCTTCTTCTATCGATTGTCCATTCTGTATCATTATTTTTGTCAGCCATTGCGATGTAATTATTGCGACGTTAATGTGATTCATCATACATGATCTTCCTGATTTTTAACAAATGCGCATGCACCTAAATTAAATGCAGATTGGCTGAGGGTTGGTACATCTTTATTTTAATCTCATGCCGTCAGCAATTGGCTATCCTGAGGCGTCTGATGATGTGAACGCAGCGTGGGATTCTCAGGATGACTGAGCCCCTTTTTGTGTTTACTGCTGGGTTCCTGGTTTATTACCGCCAATGCCTTGCCTTGTTCCTGACGCAGTGCTGCCAATCCCCTGCAGGGTTCACTGCCAAGCACTTCTGGGTTCCTGGTTTATTACCGCCAATGCCTTGTCTTGTTCCTGGCGCAGTGCTACCAATCCCCTGCAGGGTTCACTGCCGAGCACTGCTGGGTTCCTGGTTTATTACCGCCAATGCCCTGCCTTGTTCCTGGCGCAGTGCTCCAAATCCCCTGCAGGGTTCACTGCCGAGCACTGCTGGGTTCCTGGTTTATTACCGCCAATGCCCTGCCTTGTTTCTGGCGCAGCGCTACAAACCCCCTGCAGCGTTCACTGCCGAGCACTGCTGGGTTCCTGGTTTATTACCGCCAATGCCCTGCCTTGTTCCTGGCGCAGTGCTACCAATCCCCTGCAGGGTTCACTGCCAAGCACTTCTGGGTTCCTGGTTTATTACCGCCAATGCCTTGTCTTGTTCCTGGCGCAGTGCTACCAATCCCCTGCAGGGTTCACTGCCGAGCACTGCTGGGTTCCTGGTTTATTACCGCCAATGCCCTGCCTTGTTCCTGGCGCAGTGCTCCAAATCCCCTGCAGGGTTCACTGCCGAGCATTGCTGGGTTCCTGGTTTATTACCGCCAATGCCCTGCCTTGTTCCTGGCGCAGTGCTACCAATCTCCTGCAGGGTTCACTGCCAAGCACTGCTGGGTTCCTGGTTTATTACCGCCAATGCCCTGCCTTGTTCCTGGCGCAGTGCTACCAATCTCCTGCAGGGTTCACTGCCAAGCACTGCTGGGTTCCTGGTTTATTACCGCCAATGCCCTGCCTTGTTCCTGGCGCAGTGCTACCAATCCCCTGCAGGGTTCACTGCCGAGCACTGCTGGGTTCCTGGTTTATTACCGCCAATGCCCTGCCTTGTTCGTGGCGCAGTGCTCCCAATCCCCTGCAGCGTTCACTGCCGAGCACTGCTGGGTTCCTGGTTTATTACCCCCAATGCCCTGCCTTGTTCCTGGCGCAGTGCTACCAATCCCCTGCAGGGTTCACTGCCAAGCACTGCTGGGTTCCTGGTTTATTACCGCCAATGCCCTGCCTTGTTCCTGGCGCAGTGCTACCAATCCCCTGCAGGGTTCACTGCCGAGCACTGCTGGGTTCCTGGTTTATTACCGCCAATGCCCTGCCTTGTTCGTGGCGCAGTGCTCCCAATCCCCTGCAGCGTTCACTGCCGAGCACTGCTGGGTTCCTGGTTTATTACCCCCAATGCCCTGCCTTGTTCCTGGCGCAGTGCTACCAATCCCCTGCAGGGTTCACTGCCAAGCACTGCTGGGTTCCTGGTTTATTACCGCGAATGCCCTGCCTTGTTCCTGGCGCAGTGCTACAAATCCCCTGCAGGGTTCACTGCCGAGCACTGCTGGGTTCCTGGTTTATTACCGCCAATGCCCTGCCTTGTTCCTGGCGCAGTGCTACCAATCCCCTGCAGGGTTCACTGCCAAGCACTGCTGGGTTCCTGGTTTATTACCGCGAATGCCCTGCCTTGTTCCTGGCGCAGTGCTACAAATCCCCTGCAGGGTTCACTGCCGAGCACTGCTGGGTTCCTGGTTTATTACCGCCAATGCCCTGCCTTGTTCCTGGCGCAGTGCTACAAATCCCCTGCAGGGTTCACTGCCGAGCACTGCTGGGTTCCTGGTTTATTACCGCGAATGCCCTGCCTTGTTCCTGGCGCAGTGCTACCAATCCCCTGCAGCGTTCACTGCCGAGCACTGCTGGGTTCCTGGTTTATTACCGCCAATGCCCTGCCTTGTTCCTGATGCAGTGCTACCAATCCCCTGCAGGGTTCACTGCCAAGCACTGCTGGGTTCCTGGTTTATTACCGTCAATGCCCTGCCTTGTTCCTGGTGCAGTGCTACAAATCCCCTGCAGGGTTCACTTCCAAGCAATGCTGGGTTCCTGGTTTATTACCGCCAATGCCCTGCCTTGTTCCTGGCGCAGTGCTACAAATCCCCTGCAGGATTCACTTACAAGCAATGCTGGGTTCCTGGTTTATTACCGCCAATGCCCTGCCTTGTTCCTGGCGCAGTGCTACCAATCTCCTGCAGGGTTCACTGCCGAGCACTGCTGGGTTCCTGGTTTATTACCGCCAATGCCCTGCCTTGTTCCTGGCGCAGTGCTACAAATCCCCTGCAGGGTTCACTTACAAGCAATGCTGGGTTCCTGGTTTATTACCGCCAATGCCCTGCCTTGTTCCTGGCGCAGTGCTACCAATCCCCTGCAGGGTTCACTGCCGAGCACTGCTGGGTTCCTGGTTTATTACCGCCAATGCCCTGCCTTGTTCCTGGCGCAGTGCTACAAATCCCCTGCAGGGTTCACTTACAAGCAATGCTGGGTTCCTGGTTTATTACTGCCAATGCCCTGCCTTGTTCCTGGCGCAGTGCTACCAATCTCCTGCAGGGTTCACTGCCAAGCACTGCTGGGTTCCTGGTTTATTACCGCGAATGCCCTGCCTTGTTCCTGGCGCAGTGCTACCAATCTCCTGCAGGGTTCACTGCCGAGCACTGCTGGGTTCCTGGTTTATTACCGCGAATGCCCTGCCTTGTTCCTGGCGCAGTGCTACCAATCCCCTGCAGGGTTCACTGCCGAGCACTGCTGGGTTCCTGGTTTATTACCGCCAATGCCCTGCCTTGTTTCTGGCGCAGCGCTACAAACCCCCTGCAGCGTTCACTGCCGAGCACTGCTGGGTTCCTGGTTTATTACCGCCAATGCCCTGCCTTGTTCCTGGCACAGTGCTACAAACCCCTGCAGGGTTCACTGCCGAGCACTGCTGGGTTCCTGGTTTATTACCGCGAATGCCCTGCCTTGTTCCTGGCGCAGTGCTACAAATCCCCTGCAGCGTTCACTGCTGAGCACTGCTGGGTTCCTGGTTTATTACCGCCAATGCCCTGCCTTGTTCTTGGCGCAGTGCTCCCTATCCCCTGCAGCGTTCACTGCCGAGCACTGCTGGGTTCCTGGTTTATTACCGCCAATGCCCTGCCTTGTTCGTGGCGCAGTGCTCCCAATCCCCTGCAGCGTTCACTGCCAAGCACTGCTGGGTTCCTGGTTTATTACCGCCAATGCCCTGCCTTGTTCGTGGCGCAGTGCTACCAATCCCCTGCAGGGTTCACTGCCGAGCACTGCTGGGTTCCTGGTTTATTACCGCCAATGCCCTGCCTTGTTCCTGGCGCAGTGCTACAAATCCCCTGCAGGGTTCACTGCCGAGCACTGCTGGGTTCCTGGTTTATTACCGCCAATGCCCTGCCTTGTTCCTGACGCAGTGCTGCCAATCCCCTGCAGGGTTCACTGCCGAGCACTGCTGGGTTCCTGGTTTATTACCCCCAATGCCCAGCCTTGTTCCTGGTGCAGTGCTACCAATCCCCTGCAGGGTTACTGCCGAGCACTGCCGAGTTCCTGGTTTATTACCGCCAATGCCCTGCCTTGTTCCTGGCGCAGTGCTCCAAATCCCCTGCAGGGTTCACTGCCGAGCACTGCTGGGTTCCTGGTTTATTACCGCCAATGCCCTGCCTTGTTCGTGGCGCAGTGCTACCAATCCCCTGCAGGGTTCACTGCCGAGCACTGCTGGGTTCCTGGTTTATTACCGCCAATGCCCTGCCTTGTTCCTGGCGCAGTGCTACAAATCCCCTGCAGGGTTCACTGCCGAGCACTGCTGGGTTCCTGGTTTATTACCGCCAATGCCCTGCCTTGTTCCTGACGCAGTGCTGCCAATCCCCTGCAGGGTTCACTGCCGAGCACTGCTGGGTTCCTGGTTTATTACCCCCAATGCCCAGTCTTGTTCCTGGTGCAGTGCTACCAATCCCCTGCAGGGTTACTGCCGAGCACTGCTGAGTTCCTGGTTTATTACCGCCAATGCCCTGCCTTGTTCCTGGCGCAGTGCTACAAATCCCCTGCAGGGTTCACTGCCGAGCACTGCTGGGTTCATGGTTTATTACTGACAATGCCCTGCCTTGTTCCTGGCGCAGTGCTACCAATCTCCTGCAGGGTTCACTGCCGAGCACTGCTGGGTTCCTGGTTTATTACCGCCAATGCCCTGCCTTGTTCCTGGCGCAGTGCTACCAATCCCCTGTAGTATTCACTTCCGAGCACTGTTGGGTTCCTGGTTTATTACCGCCAATGCCCTGCCTTGTTCCTGGCGCAGTGCTACCAATCCCCTGCAGCGTTCACTGCCGAGCACTGCTGGGTTCCTGGTTTATTACCGCCAATGCCCTGCCTTGTTCCTGGCGCAGTGCTACCAATCCCCTGTAGTATTCACTTCCGAGCACTGTTGGGTTCCTGGTTTATTACCGCCAATGCCCTGCCTTGTTCCTGGCGCAGTGCTACCAATCCCCTGCAGCGTTCACTGCCGAGCACTGCTGGGTTCCTGGTTTATTACCGCCAATGCCCTGCCTTGTTCCTGGCGCAGTGCTACAAATCCCCTGCAGGGTTCACTGCCGAGCACTGCTGGGTTCCTGCTGGGTTTATTAGTGCTGCTAATGATTGAATTCTCTATCCATTGTAATCAAGCTAAGTATATTTCTGGGGTTCCTATAATTTCTCGTGATATGTACGTTTTTTTCCGTTTCACGTGGGAATGTAGAGGGGAAAAAGTCGGGGAGTATTTTCAGTGGTTACAGTTTCAGTTGTAGTTTCGGGGTAGGACATTGATGTTTATCTTAAAATACAAAATAAATCTCTCTCATTCTTAAGCTGTTTTTTTAAACATTTTTTTCGTACAAAGCTCCAGGTAACCTGAATGACAACATGCATTCTTGTTTTATCTCCTGAGAAGGAACTGAACTAAACTCGTCAAAGGCAAATTGAAACTTCTTCACTGATCTGAAAAAAATCAATCTCTAACTCGGCTACAATCACAGTTTGGCTATTTTAGTCTAAAATTTGCAATATTAACTTAAATTCTAAATTTATTGTTAAACTCTAAAGGCCTCATGTAAAGTGCACAATGCGGGATTTGGAAAGTCCGGGGTTCATGTAGCGCGGGCTGTGATAAATTACACTGTTTGCCTGGTTTATTCATCATTTCCAGTTAATAAATGAAGCTGTCCGGAGCGTTGCAATGTTCCAGAAACATCTGGGGCGTGAGCCAAAAGCAAAACTCGATAATACACCTGGGGTGGGCAACCTTCGGCACTCCAGATATCGTGGACTGCATCTCCCCTGACGCTTTACCAGCATTATGGCGGTAAGAGCATTATGGGAGACGTAGTCCACAACATCTGAAGTGCCGAAGGTTGCCTACCCCTGCCTACAATAACAGAGCGAGGGGGGACGTGTCACGATATATCCCCATGAACATTGCACTGCTTGTGCTCTCCGGGATCTCAAAGAAAGCACAGCTGGAAACAAGGGGCGTGCAGTAAAGTTCTGTTTCCCAAGATCCCCTCTCAACGGTTAACTGGGGGACACCAGCCCCTCTACGTAGGTAGCCTTGCAGAGCACTATACTAGTGGTCTTACTTTTTATATCAGGCTGCTGCTCTGAGTAAAACAAAAATGAAAAAAAAAACACTAACTTCTTTTTTAACCATCCATAACTTGTAGAAATCCAGGGCTTAAGTGTCCCACATCTGGGGCTTCAGCCCCCAAAGCCCCCCACTAGCCATGCCTGCGGAATCTGCAGAAACATTGCTGACCTGCTGATGTTTTAAGGTGACACGTTTTAGGGGTGACAAGCCGTGTGATGGTAAAGCAGCTGTGAGCATGGTCGGTCTTAATGTACTGCCACAGGATGTCCAATTGTCCTACGACCCAATAGCCAATAATCTGGGCATTTTATCAGGTGCTTTAACCCATTCATTGCCAGCTCTAACTCATACCCGAGAGGAAGATGTTTTAACATCCATTTTATCACTTTAAGTGATATGTAGATCCTGGTGTAAGTCTGTCAAAAGGAACGCTGTTATTATATTAGAATGTTAGGATTTCTCCAAAGACAATCAGGGCAATTCACAAAAACGCACATTGTCAGAAATCAAAGTGGATTTTACATTTTAGACACAGAAGCCGAGCTGTGTTCTCATGTCAGCTGTGTTTCCGGATATTTTGTCATAAAGTGTGAAATTCCAGACAATTTAAACTCTGGGGGGGTTTTATTCACTAAACTGTGAAGTTTAATTTTTTTTCCGCGTAATTGCGAAATTTAGGCTAACATAGTCACGCTGTGTTTGATGAATTGAAGAATATGTCCAGATCCGGTATTGTGTTTAAATGTAACCCCCGGATACCTGTGAGTAGCCAGGAGAGCAGCAATACAGACGCCAGGTGTAAATATATTGTTTACAACACTTTGTGGGTTACGCCCTCTGAGATGTTTATCTGAGGAAGGACAGCGACATCTTCCAAACATCAGACTTTACTTTGAGAAAATGGTCCGTCAGGGTCACTGCACCTTTAAAAATGATAAACACAAATCTTAGTATGTCATAAAAACACAATGTGCAATTCTCTGTTCAATGGTAAACAGAGTTTAGAAAAAGAACAAATATTTAGTGTCTTGTTACTATGACGAGTGTGCAACAAAGCAATGCATTCAGTCAGACTTAGTGTATCCCATTGCTGAGTGACAAGTTTCCACTCTGTAATTAACAGGGGCAGTGACATTGTCATATCCAAAAACTAGCTAACGAGTCAAGCAAAGGTAGCCCTTAGCAACTCGTGAAATTGATTTCTTAGAATTTTGGGACTTTGTCGAAGTAGCGCTGTGGGTTTGAAGATGGGTTCCCCTGGTGAAGAGAAAAGCGATAGACGTACAAAAGTAATTTAAGTGATTTGTGAATAAGTGATGGTGATGGCCGAACGAATCAATTCCAAAATGTGGCTTGTTCATAAACAAACTGATTCGTCCGAATTAAAATCCTTTAAATCCTTTTAAAAAAAAAATGATTTTGATTTGTGTGATTTGGTTAATTGATGAACAAATCAAATTTCGCAATTGTATCGTTCGACGATTACCGGGCATTTTATTCGGACGAATCACTCAAAATACATTTTTGCACATATCTAATATCTAACTTGTGGTCTTTGAAATTGGAGCTTTTGGTAAGTTTTTCACTCAACACCTTAAATAAATAAAATTACTGTGTTATCAAACATTGTGTGTATTGTGGGTCAGAACTGGTTATTCCCAGAATTCTGGACCGCTGCTACGAAGGAATACTTTCCAGTAGCATATATGAGACGTCTGCCCCACGTTAAGTCCTGAATTATTAGTAACTCAATCACCTGTGGCCCTACTGACTGCACACAACTTGTTGGTGGTGTCCACAGTGGTGATGGTAGCATGGAAAACTGGGAGCAGAGAATTAGCAGATCACGAGGAACCAATATATAGCCAGAAGTGCCCTTCTGCTGTTCTACCCCTGAAACCTGCAAATACCAAATAGGCTTTATGTGACATCTACCCTGTGCAACTCAGGGGGCTCCATGGCCTTCACGAATGGGCAGTGTATAGAATTCTGTGTTTGCAGGCCGAGTTTTATACATTGTACTTATGGTGAAAGCATTATATAAAAAGCCCGATATCCACCGCACCGTCTGACACTTTGATTGTATCTCTGTCTGTCTCTTTATGACTGTATCCTCACTTTCTCTCTCCACGTAATGCAAAAAATGTCATTCAACTTGGGTTTGGGAAGAAGCTATAAAAAAATTTTTCAAGTCCATTTTATTTCAGTCTAAAAATGTGCATTTTCTCACACCCCCCCCAACTCCCTCCTAAATCTAGTGCCATGTTTTGATTATTGGGACTTTCCAACCCTTCTCAAGGAGTGTGTGCACACTGGGTGAGGGGTTAATCAATGCACTCGAGCTACTCGGACAGGCTGTCATGTGGAATGCAGATTACCAGTGAAGGGTGATGTTTGGATTTGGAAAATTTCAGAATGAGGTTGTGTAAACTAAGGCGAGCTGGTTATTGTATGCCAGAGGTGATGAGAAACGCCTGTCACGTCTCACGGAACCTCGGCCGAGATGGCAGGTGCTGGGCATCAAAGAGATTCAGCAGAACGAGAAACATAGCAGGGATATCGCCACCACTGGGTGTAACACAGAGAAGGATAAAAGGGGGGACACTTTGTAATGCGATATGATACAGGCCCCCCAAAAACTGACAATCTGCATCTCTTCCCATGGTTGTCGCACTTTAAATGACACCGTACCAGAATCGCTATAGCATTAGCTTTAAGAATGCAAACGTATCCCTAACACTATACTGTTCTAGTAACTATTTCGATGTTCTGGCCCCTGTGTTTCCAGAGGCATTTGGAAAAAAGTTTGGAATAACTTTGAAAATTCTTTTTTTCAAAATATTAAAATATACAAATATGTTTCACATATATAAAAAAAAAATATCATATATAAAAAAATATATCAATGTATCAAAATACATCAAAATCTTAAAATACTTTTCAAAGCATTAAGATCATTTTAAAAGTTTATCCAAAAATATTAAATAATTTGAGAAGCTTATCCACAATCAAATCTCTAATGCTTTAAGGTTGAAAGCAATGATTTGGGGTCAATTCAGGACCTCTGGAAGATATCTGTACTACAACCGCCAAGTTTGAACAAAAATACCTTACACGTTTCGGTGATTACGTTTTAGATTTCCATTTTTTTCCCTAATATTTGAGAACGATGCCAGTTCAGCACAAATCACTGTTTAGCGAATGAAAGCTCAGTGTGATTTATAGCAGACCCTCCTGTAGAGATTAATAGCTGGTTGGGGATAATTTATTGCTATGACAATGGCTGAACTACTGGTGTTTTCTTGTTAAAACAAAACAGAAAAATACAATTTGGATTTATTTCTTTGCACAATGAGCGAGATACGAGGTCTAATCATAAGCAATATGTAAAGTAGATAAATAGTGGTGGATTTTCCATTGTACAGAGCCTGACGAAGGAAGAGTAAGGGAGTGCTTACCTAATGCTCCCACCAGGGCCGGACCGGGGAAAAAAATCCGACCCGGGCATTTTTGAATTACAGCGGCCCACTGAGAAGTGCGTGTGCACTGTGTGTGTGTGTGAAGGATGCAATGTGTGTACGAAGGGTGCAGTGTGTGTGTGAGGAGTGTGTGTGTCGGGGGTGCACTGTGTGTGTGAAGGGTGCACGGTGTGTGTGAAGGGTGCACGGTGTGTGTTTTAGGGGTGCAGTGGATGTGTGAAGGGTGCAGTGTGTGTTTGGAGTGCATTGTGTGTTTGGGGTGCTGCTTGTGGTGCTGTTTGTGTGTGAGGGGTGCTGTGTGTGTGTGAGAGGGGTGCTGTGTGGTGTTTGGGGTGCAGTGTGTGTGTTTTTGTGTTTGGGGTGCTCTGTGGTGTTTGGGGTGTAGTGTGTGTGATGTGATGTTTGGGGTGTAGTGTGTGCAAGTGAGGGGTGCAGTGTGGTGTGTGGGGTGAAGTGTCATGTTTGGGGTGTAGTGTGTGCATGTAAGGGGCGCTGTGTGGTGTTTGGGGTGTAGTGTGATGTTTGAGGTGTAGTGTGGTGTTTGGGGTGTAGTGTATGGATGGATGCTGAAACCCATGCTACACCGCTGTGTCCAGTGTGAAGAGGGGAACCGGCAGGGGCAAGGATTATTAAGTGTCCCTGAATGGCATTTTCAAAATGTGGTCACCTTAGTGTAGTGTGATGTTTATGGTGTAGTGTGTGCATGTGATTGGTGCAGTGTGTGTGTGAGGGATGTAGTGTGATGTTTGGGGTGTAGTGTGTGTGTGTGTGAGGGGTGTAGTGTGATATTTGGGGTGTAGTGTGTGTGTGTGAGGGGTGTAGTGTGATGTTTGGGGTGTAGTGTGCGCATGTGAGGGTGCAGTGTGTGTGTGAGGGGTGTGGTGTGATGTTTGGGGTGTATTGTGTGTGTGTGTGTGTGAGGGGGGTAGTGTGATGTTTTGGGTGTAGTGTGTGTTTGTGAGGGGTGTAGTGTGATGTTTGGGGTGCAGTGTGCGCATGTGAGGGGTGTAGTGTGGTGTTTGGGGTGTAGTGTGTGTGTGTGTGAGGGGTGTAGTGTGATATTTGGGGTGTAGTGTGTGTGTGTGAGGGGTGTAGTGTGTGTGTGTGTGTGAGGGGTTTAGTGTGATGTTTGTGGTGTAATGTGTGTGTGAGGGGTGTAGTGTGATGTTTGGGGTGTATTGTGTGTGTGTGTGTGTGAGGGGGGTAGTGTGATGTTTTGGGTGTAGTGTGTGTTTGTGAGGGGTGTAGTGTGATGTTTGGGGTGCAGTGTGCGCATGTGAGGGGTGTAGTGTGGTGTTTGGGGTGTAGTGTGTGTGTGTGTGTGTGTGTGAGGGGTGTAGTGTGATATTTGGGGTGTAGTGTGTGTGTGTGAGGGGTGTAGTGTGTGTGTGAGGGATGTAGTGTGATGTTTGGGGTGTAGTGTGTGTGTGTGTGAGGGGTGTAGTGTGATATTTGGGGTGTAGTGTGTGTGTGTGAGGGGTGTAGTGTGATGTTTGGGGTGTAGTGTGCGCATGTGAAGGTGCAGTGTGTGTGTGAGGGGTGTGGTGTGATGTTTGGGGTTTAGTGTGGTGTTTGTGGTGTAATGTGTGTGTGTGAGGGGTGTAGTGTGATGTTTGGGGTGTATTGTGTATGTGTGTGAGGGGTGTAGTGTGATGTTTTGGGTGTAGTGTGTGTTTGTGAGGGGTGTAGTGTGATGTTTGGGTTGCTGTGTGCATGTGAGGGGTGTAGTGTGGTGTTTGGGGTGCTGTGGGGTAAAAATAAAAAATATGTATGTTTATTTTTAACAATTTAAAAAATATATATTATTATATTTATGTTCCCCCTCCCTTCTTACCTTTGTCTGGGAGGGGGGACCTTGTTGCCAGCCCTGGAGGTCAGGTGGGAAATCCCTGGTGGTCCGGTGAGTAGTGAACTCTACCCTACAGTTCTTTGGGTAGAGTTCACTCTCGCAGGATCGGAGTGTTGCAATAGTAACCGCGGCAACGCTCCGATCTCGCGAGATGTCTCTCCATTGGCCCATAAAAGCACACAGCACGGCCGGCGCTCTGATAGCGCTGGGTCTGCATGGGCCGGCAGGGGAGATACACTGATCTTCCCTGTCAGTCTCAGCCCATGGCCATCGCGGCCAACCGGGCATTTGCCAGGTATGCCCGATGGCCAGTCTGGGCCTGTCTCCCACGCAAACCTAAACAGTTTCCACATTGGCAATGTATTAAATAACAATTTTGCAATGGGGGGCCCCTAACTGGACTGGCCCCCACGTGACAAGCAGACTGAGCAGAGGGTGAATGTGTAGCCAGAATATATATTGACATAGCTCCCAACAATCTTGAGTTAGAAAGGACAGTCCTGGTTTCTGGGTGGTGTCCCTCCATCCTGTGTTTGTTCCCTGGTACCTTAACTATGAGGACACTAGGGAAATGTTCTGCTAGAGTGCAGACACGTTCGTGCCCTCGGAGCACTCAGCCATCAGGCAATGGGTTTGACAGAGCTCTGCGCATGAACACAGTGTGATGGTCCGTCAGCCTGACGTGCATTCACAGCAGGTTGGCTCCTGTTTTTTAGACTTTAAAAAAAAAAAATCCCTTTGAATTCACATTAAGTTCCCAACAATTCGCACTCTAGGGAAAAACCCTGAAAGCGAGTACCGTCATTTGCTTATCCGCATAGCAGATTATTTAAATAGTCCCGAAGACATGGCAGGACTTATGGGTAATATACATATTTAACATATTATATGTCAGAATGCTACGTGTACTCTGTGACTGCAGTTCGTGGCCTGTGGGGTTTTTACTTTAAGGGGCGTCATGGGAATATAATTTCTTCACCTGGTGATCTAGAACAAAGGCTGCCTGTGTGGCCAGCGACTGAGGAATGCAGAGGCCTCCGCCTGCCGCCTGCACTGCGAGATATTTGTCAGTGGATTTCAGTGGATTAGATACCCAGTGTCGCTGTAATGGGGATCTGCGTGTCACTAAAGCCATCGCACGCTGCCCTTCAACACAAAGTAACAAAAACACTCAGAGATTTACTCACTAAACTGCTAATTGTGAAACGCTGACAAACTCACCGAAAATTGGAAAAAAAAACTGCTAAATCTAAGAATTTTTCCAATAAATAAATATTTTGCGATTTAGCTTTTAGTTCACTGTAGTTCACTGTTTAGTTGATAAGGCCCCGAGGGGTCAGTTGATTAAACTGAGAATTATAAAGAATTGACAAAGAACTTACAAAGTTTGGTCAAATACTCGAGCTGCAAAAAAACAGGTCACAGTTTTGATATTTTTACCTCAAACGTTCATTATTTTGTCCGTTTTTCCAAATTCCCAGTTTATTGATGAAAACCCACTTGTTCTTTTTAATGGTGCCTCTTGAACGCAAAGCAAATATTACTAATGCTCCTCTTACACATTCCAAAGAAAGGTGAAACGTCCGTGCTGCTATTAGTGAGACTCAGAGCCCACACAGAATGTTTGTAACGGCTTGGGGCGTATTAACTAAGCAACGAATTGCGACGACTTGCAGAATGTTGTCCCAAGTAACGTAGCTTCACTATTCAGACACAATCACACCACAACTCCCTCTACAATGAACAAACTTCTGTAATGTCGGTAATGATCCGATTAACACAGGACCCACTAAGGCCCCCCTTGGACCCAGTAAGGCCCCCCAGGACCCAGTGTGGCCCCCCTTGAGGTTTATTTACTAAATACCAAATTGCAGTGAACTGAAAATCCCATTTTACATGTAAATAGTAAATTATTATTAAATTATTGCTCTGAACAGAAACCTGCGCAACACGAGTCACAGCGTAAACTCATTAAATTATTATTTTTTTATCTTGTGGTAACGTAAACAGCAGACATGTTTTAACCATTGCTTAATTCACCGCTAGATTGGGCAGCACCTTCTTACTAAATGCTTTATCAGAATTGGCTGCAAAGTAACACCCCAGCTGTAAAACTACATCTCCCATGATGCTTTGCCAGCCATCTGGCTGTCCCTGTGGGTACATGCTGCCTGGTAATGGAAGCAGCACTGGTTTTACATTCAGGATATCTGTTTATCTGACGTGGCAGAGATCACATTAACTGCTTGAAATGTTATGATGTTTGGGCATGCTCTAAGTGCCTTCATGTTACTTAACAGACGCTAATTGGTCCCAGCGCAGCCGACAATAACGCTAATTAAAGGAAAAAACAAGGGGGTGTAAGGGCCCAGCTGGGTGCCCCCCTGAGATTAACTAAACTTCATTAGCAGGGATCTTGTTAAAGGATATAAACAAACAGGAGGCCGAGCACACTGTCTGCACAGACAGAGACTGCAACCAGCCCACCGTCAGCACTGACAGAGACTACAGCCAGCACACTGTCAGCACTGACAGAGACTGCAACCAGCACACTGTCAGCACTGACAGAGACTCCAACCAGCCCACCGTCAGCACTGACAGAGACCGCAACCGGCACACTGTCAGCACTAACAGAGACTGCAACCAGCCCACCGTCAGCACTGACAGAGACTACAGCCAGCACACTGTCAGCACTGACAGAGACTGCAACCAGCACACTGTCATCACTGACAGAGACTGCAACCAGCCCACCGTCAGCACTGACAGAGACCGCAACCGGCACACTGTCAGCACTAACAGAGACTGCAACCAGCCCACCGTCAGCACTGACAGAGACTACAGCCAGCACACTGTCATCACTGACAGAGACTGCAACCAGCACACTGTCATCACTGACAGAGACTGCAACCAGCCCACCGTCAGCACTGACAGAGACCGCAACCGGCGCACTGTCAGCACTGACAGAGACTGCAACCAGCCCACCGTCAGCACTGACAGAGACCGCAACCGGCACACTGTCAGCACTAACAGAGACTGCAACCAGCCCACCGTCAGCACTGACAGAGACTACAGCCAGCACACTGTCAGCACTGACAGAGACTGCAACCAGCACACTGTCATCACTGACAGAGACTGCAACCAGCCCACCGTCAGCACTGACAGAGACCGCAACCGGCACACTGTCAGCACTAACAGAGACTGCAACCAGCCCACCGTCAGCACTGACAGAGACTACAGCCAGCACACTGTCATCACTGACAGAGACTGCAACCAGCACACTGTCATCACTGACAGAGACTGCAACCAGCCCACCGTCAGCACTGACAGAGACCGCAACCGGCGCACTGTCAGCACTGACAGAGACTGCAACCGGCACACCGGCAGCACTGACAGAGACTCCAACCAGCACACTGTCAGCACTGACAGAGACTCCAACCAGCACACTGTCAGCACTGACAGAGACTCCAACCAGCACACTGTCAGCACGGACAGAGATTCCAACCAGCACACTGTAGTCTCTGTCAGTCCAACTAGCACACCGTCAGCACTGGCAGAGACTGCAACCAGCACACTGTCAGCACTAACAGAGACTCCAACCAGCATACTGTCAGCACTAACAGAGACTGCAACCAGCACACCGTCAGCACTGACAGAGACTGCAACCAGCCCACCGTCAGCACTGACAGAGACTGCAACCAGCCCACCGTCAGCACTGACAGAGACCGCAACCGGCGCACTGTCAGCACTGACAGAGACTGCAACCGGCACACCGGCAGCACTGACAGAGACTCCAACCAGCACACTGTCAGCACTGACAGAGACCGCAACTGGCGCACTGTCAGCACTGACAGAGACTGCAACCGGCACACCGGCAGCACTGACAGAGACTCCAACCAGCACACTGTCAGCACTAACAGAGACTGCAACCAGCACACTGTCAGCACTGACAGAGACTCCAACCATCACACTATCAGCACTGACAGAGACTGCAACCAGCACACTATCAGCATTAACAGAGACCGCAACCAGCACACTGTCAGCACTGACAGAGACCGCAACCGGCGCACCGTCAGCACTGACAGAGACTCCAACCAGCACACTGTCAGCACTAACAGAGACTGCAACCAGCACACCGTCAGCACTGGCAGAGACTGCAACCAGCACACTGTCAGCACTAACAGAGACTCCAACCAGCATACTGTCAGCACTAACAGAGACTGCAACCAGCACACCGTCAGCACTGACAGAGACTGCAACCAGCCCACCGTCAGCACTGACAGAGACTCCAACCAGCACACTGTCAGCACTGACAGAGACTCCAACCAGCACACTGTCAGCACTGACAGAGACTCCAACCAGCACACTGTCAGCACGGACAGAGATTCCAACCAGCACACTGTAGTCTCTGTCAGTCCAACTAGCACACCGTCAGCACTGGCAGAGACTGCAACCAGCACACTGTCAGCACTAACAGAGACTCCAACCAGCATACTGTCAGCACTAACAGAGACTGCAACCAGCACACCGTCAGCACTGACAGAGACTGCAACCAGCCCACCGTCAGCACTGACAGAGACTCCAACCAGCACACTGTCAGCACTGACAGAGACTCCAACCAGCACACTGTCAGCACTGACAGAGACTCCAACCAGCACACTGTCAGCACGGACAGAGATTCCAACCAGCACACTGTAGTCTCTGTCAGTCCAACTAGCACACCGTCAGCACTGGCAGAGACTGCAACCAGCACACTGTCAGCACTAACAGAGACTCCAACCAGCATACTGTCAGCACTAACAGAGACTGCAACCAGCACACCGTCAGCACTGACAGAGACTGCAACCAGCCCACCGTCAGCACTGACAGAGACTCCAACCAGCACACTGTCAGCACTGACAGAGACTCCAACCAGCACACTGTCAGCACTGACAGAGACTCCAACCAGCACACTGTCAGCACGGACAGAGATTCCAACCAGCACACTGTAGTCTCTGTCAGTCCAACTAGCACACTGTCAGCACTGACAGAGACTCCAACCAGCACACTGTCAGCACTAACAGAGACTGCAACCAGCCCACTGTCAGCATTAAGAGAGACTGCAACCAGCCCACCGGCAGCACGGACAGAGACTCCAACCAGCACACTGTCAGCACTGACAGAGACTGCAACCAGCACACTGTCAGTACTGACAGAGACTGCAACCAGCACACCGTCAGCACTGACAGAGACTGCAACCAGCACACCGTCAGCACTGACAGAGACTGCACCCAGCACACTGTCAGCACTGACAGAGACTCTATCCAGCACACTGTCAGTACTGACCGAGACTGCAACCAGCACACTGTCAGCACTGACAGAGACTCCAACCAGCACACTGTCAGCACTGACAGAGACTCCAACCAGCACACTGTCAGCACTGACAGAGACTGCAACCAGCACACTGTCAGCACTGACAGAGACTCCAACCAGCACACTGTCAGCACTGACAGAGACTGCAACTGGCACACTGTCAGCACTAACAGAGACTCCAACCAGCACACTGTCAGCACTGACAGAAACTCCAACCAGCACACTATCAGCACAGACAGAGACTCCAACCAGCACACTGTCAGCACTGACAGAGACTCTATCCAGCACACTGTCAGTACTGACCGAGACTGCAACCAGCACACTGTCAGCACTGACAGAGACTCCAACCAGCACACTGTCAGCACTGACAGAGACTCCAACCAGCACACTGTCAGCACTGACAGAGACTGCAACCAGCACACTGTCAGCACTGACAGAGACTCCAACCAGCACACTGTCAGCACTGACAGAGACTGCAACTGGCACACTGTCAGCACTAACAGAGACTCCAACCAGCACACTGTCAGCACTGACAGAAACTCCAACCAGCACACTATCAGCACAGACAGAGACTCCAACCAGCACACTGTCAGCACTGACAGAGACTCTAACCAGCACACTGTCAGCACGGACAGAGACTCCAACCAGCACACTGTCAGCACGGACAGAGACCGCAACCAGGGCCGGACTGGCAACAAAGGCAGCCCTGGAAAATAACGCTATACCAGCCCAATAATACATCGCGCCAGCATAGTGTGTAGGTATAGAGGTGGGCTGGAAACATAAGTTGAAAATTGAAAACTATTACTCCAACATGAAAGAAAGCTCTCATAGGGCTTCAAATTAACAAAAGAGCGGATTTATTTTAAGACGTGTATTTGCTTATCATGAATGTCTCAGTCCAACTACCTTGACATATTAAGGACAGGGCCGGACTGGGAATGCAAAGCAGCCCTGGAAGAAAATGTATGCCCGCCCTACAAGTCATTGAACCACAGTAGTGTTTGTGTGTGTGTTTATATACACTACCATGGCACAATGACTTATCGAGCTTGCATACATTTTTTCCCCATAGTTTTTTGTGTGTGTCTATTATTTACATGAGCAATTCTTTGAAATCTTTTCTGAGTTCTCTATCCGGCTGTGTAATGTATTGGCTGTTGGCTGCTGATTTCCACCTGCCTAATTTCTTTATGATCTGTACAGGCACGTTTTTGCTGGATGCGGCGCCGATCCTGAAGGAGTGTCCTGAGATGGACATTGTGTCGTAACTTAGTCTAATAGCCGTGGCCCTCACGTAGTACATGAATTTTGCTGTGGTAAGTGGTTTATCGTGTATTGTGAACAGAGGTGAGTAGCTCTGTTGGTCTGTGAGGGAGAGGCAAAAGGTATCCAAGACAGTCACCGGACACCATTTGTTGTGAGTCGGAAAGTATTGGACCTCTGTCAGGGGGCCCAACTGGTTCGTCTTGGATCATTTTAGTTGCAGTTCGTAGTGGTCGCCCCATTTATGTAGATCCCTTATTCTAATATAACTTGGATTCCCGGACAGTCTACCCACAGTGAACTCATTGGGTCTTAAGAATCAGTAAAATGCGATGTACATGGCTGACTTGATTATGCAGTTAGTAAGGGGTTCAAACGGGTAGGTGTCTAGCAAGTCTGATAGTGCCTTGAATTTATCCCCGTCTATTGGTTGTCTTGTTGTATTAGGGGGGTCGTCAGTGTGCTATATGCCTTTGAGGACGTTTTTCAGGTGATAGGACGACATGAATGTTCTGTGATTGGGGAATAAGGTGAGAAGGTGGTGTTGTACCCCCATCAGGTACAGCTTGATGGTGTTGTGTGCCAAGTTGTAAGGGGCAGTGAGCGGTGAACGTAACTATCGTGTCTATAGAGAAAGTGTCGGTGATGTGGTGTTCGGACGTAAACCTGGTAAGGATAGTTAGTCCTCTGTCGTAGGATTTCCTGGCGTCTGACAAAACGGATTTCGCCAGAGTTAGGGCATGTTGTTTTAGGCGGATCAGTCCATTAGCAGGTCCTGGAAAGCAGAGGTTACCTCGGGTGTGCTGGCCGCTGTGGGGTGGTGTTTGAAAAACGCCTGAAAGTTGGAACAAGAAGGAGAGCCAGCTGCAATGTTTTCCCGGCCAGGTACGTGTATGCAAACCAGGTGAAAGTCGTGTGTCGCTGCCAACTACAGGAGTTTCCTGATGAGTCTCATAATCACTAGTGAGGAGGACCTCCCTTTGTTTATGATTTTGCAGGCAGCTTTGTTATTGGAGAGGCCTTTGCTTGCTTTGCCTTCCCATAATGCACCCCAGGTGTGTGCCGCTGCTACTGTGGGGTATATTTTGATGTGGTGCTGAAAGCCTGTAGTGTCAAGGTTTTGGGGGACCATGAGTCCCGGAACGATCAATTAAGATAAATGGCAGCGAACCCTGTGTGGCCTGCCACGTTGGTTCATATGACCAGAGACTCATAGTTTAGAGGGGGTATAAACATAGATTTCACATTCCATGAGGAGAGAAATCTACCCCACATGAGTAAATCCGCCTTTGCGTGATGGGCGATAGAAATGGTGTTATTGTCGTGAGGGGCCTCAGGTTGGAGGTGCAGTAGGCGTGATATGAATGCATGGCATTTTGGTATGATGCAAACTGTGAAATTAAGGGAGCCGAGTAGTGACTGTAGCTATTTGTCGGAGCAACTACTCGTGTGTAGGGACCCTGTGATTCCGTTTCTGATGCGGTGACCTTTCTCGTCTGGCGGACTGTAGAGGGACCTATTGTTTTTCCTACCTGTAGGGGGACTCCCAATGTGGAGAATGCTGTGGAGAATTTTGTTGGGCACTTCTACCGTATAGAAGTTGTCTAGGTAATGTATAGCTACTGGGCAGCAGCACATGTTTAGGAGCAGCCAGCATACTGTTTCTGGAACGTGTCGAAGAGTGGCTGCTCTTGGCCCCAAACGTGTGGCGAAATAGTACTGGCCCTTCCATTTCACAGCGTGTAAATGCCACAGTGACAGATGTATGGGTAACAACTTGAAAGCCTTTGAGATATCTGTCTTCCCCAGCCAGGCATCATGCCCAGCTTTCAAGATAGCTCCCATAGTGTTGTCCACTGTGGCATACTGTAGTGAGAATTTTCCTGATGGTATGAGTGAATTAATGCTAGGAACAAAAGAGGAATGAGGTGCGGAGAGGTCAATAATCAAACAATTTTTATTATTAAATTTGCCAGTCGCAATACCAATAGGGTTTGTTCTCCAATTGGAATAGGGGGGTTGTTTAAAGGGGCCTATCAAAAAGCTGTGATTAAGTTCTGCTGCAAGCAGGGTGTCCGAGAATGATCTATGATAGTCATAGAAAGAGTAGCCTCTGTACTTGTTGTTGCCAAGGTCTACCAATTTGTGGAGATATAGGGCAAGCTCCTCCTCACTGCATTGGGGGGGAAACGGAGCAGATAACATCCCTGTGCAGGCCAAATGCTATCACAAAGTCAGGAATGGATAATTTCCTATTTAGCCTGGGGTCCCGGGCCTTGAGTACTACTAAAACTACCCCGTATCAGTAAGCCTTATTCTCAACCAGGTCTTGGGACGCTATCAGAAGGGAGACTAGATTTAAGTCTTTCCCTTTTAGTATTTTTTAATGGTCAGTCTTTTTTAATGGTCAGGGGTACTAAGTGGGCAGGCGTGATAATGTGTGAGGTAGTTGGTGTTGGGTTAGAATTAGTGGTATTACCTGGGGTTGAGGTAGTCAGTGGAAGTGAGGCAGTGATGGCTGCCGGGTTGATAATGGCAACCTGGACAAGGTTCCCGGAGACGCAGTACTAGTCCTACGTGTTTTGTAGGTCTGCACCTGCTTTTTGAGGACAATAGTACAATCACCGATCCTTAACGCTGTTTAGTGTTCTGAAGCTAGCAACTTAGGGGATAACGGCCCCTTCTGCTTAAACAGAGCTACAGTAAACTAGCTTAAAGCGGCGCTGTCACCATATGGACAAGACCTGCTCCGCTAACATCGCCACTGGTGGCCGATGGGAGGGACCCAGAGAAAAGTGAGATTTATTTATTGAACCTGTTCCTTGCGGGCGCCGACAACTTGTTTCGGCTGGGCCTGCTGCATGCGCGAAAGTACAGCATTCAGGCCTACGGAGGACCCTGCGAGACAGCAAGATCATCCATTGATGCAGCAAATATCTGTGACGTCCTGGAGATTGACACTTCTAGATGGCGGTAGCTCCTCCCAGTGTCCAGAGTGTCAGAGATAGGAAATATACTGAGACAAAGTAGTCCATACTTTGTCTCAGTATATCTTTTGACTGGTTTGGAATTTGAGTGAAATTCTAACACAGTAGGTAAGAGTATGAGATTCTGTTTTGCAGGGCAGGAGGGGGGTGACAGTGCCGTATTGATACCGGAGAAACTGACGGAAGCCAAGCACAGAGAGATGGACACAGGTTTCTTCAGGAAGGAAGAGATTCTTTATTGGATCACCGATCGGGACTCAGAGGGACTAATGTCACCAAAATACAGCAAGTTCTGAGCCCCGGACAATAGTGCAGGCTCCTTATATAGGCATATAACTCCTCCCATATTAAGCTCCACCCGCACATTCTCTTGACCAATCAATACAAATAAGAATTAACTTCCTGCTTGACCGCATGGCCTGTCCAGCACAATGGAGGAGGGGAATACTACATCCTGTATTCTTGCACATGCTCCGTACACTACTGATCGTATCTTGCCTCGTGCAACCAACTGATCGATACGTCAGCATATGCACGTACACATGCCACGTGGTAATCTCGGCCTACTAAATTTATTTTTACCGAGATTCCACCACATTCCCCCCTTTGATGCCTCTTGATATTTCACAATTACTTGAGGCATCACTTAACCTTAGTTTGCATACACCGCAAGTTACCTTGAACCAGACCAGACTTATCTTATGATGTGAATCTTCAACACTCATCTTCCTGCATTGGTTCTCCCTGATCTAGAGCCTTATATTTATAAATTGCCATTATCTGTGCAGCAGCCTTCCTCTCTGCTATATTTTCTATCAGGCTTTGCACAGACCTAACTACTAAGGGTATAAGACACGGCAGGAGTAGACACAACATTAAAATCAGTAGGACTCCACCTACCACTGCCTTAAGCCCTCCAAACCACTCATACCAGCTACCAAACCAACTGCTTGGATTATACCCTTTCCATACCTGAGTAGGCACATGCGCTAGTTTAACCATATGGCTAGTAAGCTCAGCTATTGCTTGCCCTTCGTCATCTATTTGAAGACAGCAATTGCTCAGGTTAAACTTCCCACATACACCTCCCTCTACTGCCAATAGGTAATCCAAGGCTAATCTATTTTGGTATACTGCTGTCCTCATCCTGGTATTATGCTTCGCTAGAAGATTGAGCGCTTTTGATGTCTCGTTAGTAATGATCTCAACCACCGCCTGTAATCTTATAATACGGTTGAGCATATAAATAGGGGTTCTATAACCAAAGGTACCATCCTCTGCCCACGTGGCTGGCCCATAATAATCTATAATACGCTGGGGAGGCCATTCATTATCTTCCCAGGCGCCTATCTCTATGGGTCCCCTTTTCTTCCTATGATTCACATCATACACTTTAACACCTAAAGTCTCACCTGTTTCAATAGGTAACAAGAAGAAGGATGGTTTGAGCATACCCAACACACATGCCCCTTCCCAGTCCTGTGGCAACTCCGAATAGGCTTTCTTACCACAGATCCAGTACAAATTTGCTGGGGCTCTCCAGTTAGATGTGATGGATAGATCAAACCACACATCCTTTAAATTGGCGTATCTAGCAAACGGGTTAGATGGTTCTGAGACATTTGAAGCCGACCACCAAGTTGTATTCTTCGTATCATCATCATAAGCTTTTTGCCCTAGATAAGTTAATTCTCCTACAGAAGTATTATACATCATTCCTTTCCTTGCTATGCAAACATAACCTATGATGGAGGTCTTTAATCTCCACTCAGATTTACCTCTAACACTCATATGATAATCGGCTTGTGTAGATATTAATTGGTCAACTGCCTCAGAACCGGACATTACCTCCTTTGCTTCCCAAGGCCATTGGTCTCCCATGTTAGTACCTCCACACACATAGCAGTTGGTAACATTAAGACTACCGGCAATACTCTCGGCTAAATCAATAAACAGGTTTTTAGCATTATGGGGGATCTTATTATCTATGCTCATCTCTTCATAAAAGGAATGGTATACTTGATGAGTCTGGGAGGATACCGTATCAGTCTCTATCCCTATAAACAATACTGTCCCAGGATCTAAACCCGTCCCATATATTTGAAACCCAAATAAATTACCATATTTATCTAAGAACTTGTCGGGGTTATTTATAAGTATATGGACTGGGTTGCATTCCATAGACTTACAATATGGGCTGGTAGGCAACTTAGTCACAATCATGTCCTTGTCTACTGTCTGTCCCCAAGTTGCCCACCCCACACAAGACCAATATGGGCAAAAGTTACAATCTCTATTTGGGCATCTAGGACTCACATATTTATTTTTACTACTGGGACAAATATATTTATCGTTAGACCCATACGTCCTCTCCCATCTAAGATCCCCACATACATTCCACGGCTTTCTACCACTTGATATCGCCTTACACGCATCAAATAGCAGAACACCCGAAGAATGTACGGATTCTAATACCGTCTTATTAATTAGGGTCCCCTGAGGATCTCCATTCCTGAGAGTCAACCAAATTGTACGAGGTTGATACTCTGGACTGAAGCACTTAGGTTCTCCTACTCCTAAATGGCACACACTATATTCTATATTTAGGTATCTACATCTTGATACATCTCCTTTACACTCGTATTGTGAATGCCAAATTAGGGTTTGGGAAATATGGTTACCTGTTCTTGTAGTCTTAATGCACACCTCACAGCTAGGAGTGTCGGTACCTCTACCTTCCTGAATATAAAAATACACATAAATAAACATTATCATAAACACATCTTTCGTCGTCATCCTCAGTCTTCGTCCGTGCGAAGGCACCTCAGCTTCCAGGATGTAAGGGCTGCAGGGAATGGAGTTCTGCTCGTCTTCACAGGGGTCCCTTCGAGACTTTTCCTGGCTTATATACTATACGTCGGTGAGCGGACAGGCTTTATTATGGCCTTCTCACTCACTTACCAAATCTCTGAAACAATAAAATTTGTAATCCACAAGGTTCCTCGTCACTCCGACTGAGTCGTGCGTTTTAACCGGATCTTGCAGGGATTCTCTGGATCTGCTGTAACTTGCCAAGAATCGACTGCTGCTGGTTTAACCCTGGAGTGATGTATCCACGGAGTCACTTCGGCTACTTTTATCGCTGTAGGGGTAGACAAAAGAACAACATAAGGACCTCTCCACTTGGGCCCTAACGGTACATTATTCCACTCTTTAATCCACACTTGGTCTCCTGGGTGGTAACTATGAACTGGGGGATAAATATTCACAGGTAATCTATCTTGTACCCATTTCTGTACCTCCTCCATAGTCTTACCCAACTCTACAACCTGCTGCCGGGTAATTCCTTCTCCCAACTGACTCAAATCCCCCCTTAAGTTACCAAGTATGGGAGGTGGTCGCCCATACATGATTTCAAAAGGAGAGAGGCCCATCCTTCTGGTAGGGGTACTGCGGATTCGCAATAGAGCTATGGGCAAGAGAACGTTCCACTTAAGTTGGGTTTCCTGACACATTTTAGCCAACTGATTCTTAATAGTTCTATTCATTCTCTCTACCTTACCAGAACTCTGGGGTCTATATGCCGTATGAAGCCTCCACTTTATACCAAGCATATGAGTCAGTTGTTGTAGGCACTGATGAACAAAAGCTGGACCATTGTCCGATCCTATAGAGCAGGGTAGTCCATATCGGGGTATTATTTCTCGTAGCAGGAATCTCACAACTTCTCCTGCTTTCTCTGTACGAGTAGGACATGCTTCTACCCAGCCTGAATAGGTACACACAATTACCAGCAGGTAGCGATGTCCACCCGATTTAGGCATCACTGTATAGTCAATTTGTAAATCGGACATGGGGAGTCCCCCCATAAACTGGACTCCTGATGGCTTTACTGGTCCTTGCCTTGCATTATTTTTAGCACATGTTACACATCTTCGTACAATGGCCTGAGTCAAGTTGGACAATCTTGGTATGTAGAAATGTTTTCTGAGAGATTCTTCTGTGCTGTCTCTCCCAGAATGTGTCCCGTTGTGATAGTTTTGGACAATTTCTACCGCTAGTGATGCTGGAATGACTATTCTTCCATCTTCTAGCTGATACCATTTGTTCTCCAAATACTTTCCAGGTTCAGTCTTTAACCACTCCTCTTCTTGAGCTGTATAAACTGGAGTCCATTGAGACAGTGGAGTTGGTATAAGAGCAGCTATATGCCCCACATACTCCTGTCTTCCCGATTCAGCGGCACGCTTAGCTGTACTGTCTGCCATCCGATTTCCTTTGGTTACATCACCATCTCCTCTCAGATGCGCTCGACAATGTATAATACCGACTTCTCTCGGCTCCCACACTGCTTCCAATAGTTGTAGGATTTCAGCTGCATACTTGATTTCTTTGCCTTCTGAATTCAATAGTCCTCTTTCTTTATACAAAGCTCCGTGGGCATGAGTGGTTAAAAACGCATACTTGGAGTCCGTGTAGATGTTCACTCTTAAACCTTCAGCCAATTGTAACGCTCGTGTCAGTGCTATCAATTCTGCCTTTTGTGCTGATGTTCCTTTTGCCAGTGGCCGAGCTTCTATCACCTTGTCTATTGTTGTTACTGCATATCCTGCATAGCGGATCCCTTCTTTCACATAACTACTGCCGTCGGTGTAATATTGAACATCGGGGTTCTGGATGGGAAAATCACGAAGATCTGGTCTACTTGAAAATACTTCATCCATTACTTCCAAACAATCATGTTGACTTTCAGTAGGTTGTGGCAAAAAGGTAGCTGGATTTAAGGTGTTTACAGTCTCTAAATGCACTCTTGGGTTTTCACACAACATTGCTTGATACTTGGTCATACGGCTGTTACTAAACCAATGATTTCCTTTGTAATCCAACAATGTCTGTCCTGCATGTGGGACTCGTACATAAAGTTCTTGACCCAGAGTGAGTTTATCGGCTTCAGCTACTAGCAGGGCGGCTGCAGCTACGGCTCTTAGACAAGGTGGAAGTCCGCTGGCCACTGCATCCAGTTGCTTAGACATGTAGGCAACAGGTCTTTGCCATGATCCCAAGTACTGTGTCAATACTCCTACAGCCATTCTTCTTTGCTCATGTACATACAGGTAGAATGGTCGTGTGTGATCAGGTAGACCTAATGCTGGGGCACTCATCAAAGCCTTCTTCACATCTTCAAATGCCGTTTGCTGTTCTTGAGTCCATAAGAAGGGGTTGTGCTCTGTACCTTTGATAGCTGCATACAGAGGTTTTGCCAGTATCGCGTAGCTGGGAATCCATATCCTACAGAAGCCTGCTGCCCCCAAGAATTCTCGCACTTGTCTTCTATTCTTGGGTATTGGTATTTGGCACACAGCTTCTTTTCTCTCTTGCCCCATAATTCTTTGACCTTCAGAGATATGGAATCCCAGATATTTGACAGTTGGCAAACACAACTGAGCCTTCTTTCTAGACACCTTGTATCCTGCCTTCCAGAGAATGTGTAGTAGATCGTGCGTTGCTTGCTGACATATTTCCTTTGTAACTGCTGCTATCAACAAGTCATCTACATATTGTAACAATACACACTCTCCTGGGATGGACTCGAAATCCAGTAGATCTTGACTTAGAGCTGAACCAAATAGGGTAGGTGAATTTTTAAACCCTTGGGGTAGTCTTGTCCAGGTCATTTGGCGTTTTGAGCCCGTTACAGCGTTTTCCCATTGGAAAGCGAAGATACATTGACTTTCTGCGGCAATTCGGAGGCAAAAGAAGGCATCTTTGAGGTCTAAGACTGTAAAATAAGTAGCCCCGCCCGGAATTAAAGCAAGCAGGTTATATGGATTGGGCACAACTGGATGTATACTAACAACCGCATCATTGACTGCTCTCAAGTCCTGCACAGGTCGATACTCATCTGTACCGGGCTTTTGAACAGGCAGCAATGGGGTGTTCCAGGGGGAAGTACAGAATTTTAGGATACCATACCGTATGAACTTATCCAGATAAGATTGGATGTTCTTCTTAGCCTTCTGCGGGATGTGATATTGTCTTAGGCTCACTGGATAAACCCCAAGTTTTAGTTCGATTTTAATAGGTGGAATATTGCGGGCCAGTCCTGGTGGGTTGTTCTCTGCCCAAACTCCTGGTATGTTGAATAAGGATTCATCACTCCTAGGGTTTTGGCTAGTCAACGCTGTATAAAGTCGCCACTCTTCTTCCTTTGGTACGGATAATGTCATAATACCTGAAGGTCCATTAAACTTTAAGGATGTTGTTCCATTTGGTAGGAACGTAATCTGCGCTTGTAACTTAGATAGCATATCACGTCCCAGCAATTGGACTGGACATTCAGGCATATAAAGGAATTGATGTTTTACTACGTGGCCTCCCAATGTACAGAGTCGACTTTTAAGAACCGGTTTTGCAGCACTTCTTCCAGTTGCTCCTATTACAGTAATAGTTCTTCCAGATGGAGGAGCAACTAGGTCAGTCACCACCGAATGTTCAGCACCAGTGTCGATCATGAACGCACTCCTTTTTCCCCCTATTGATACATCGACCATAGGCTCCGCTCGACTAAGGGGGATGGAGCCCGGTCGGTATCAATAGTCCTCCATGACCGTGTCAGCCAATCCTACAAAGTCCCTACCTTCTCTATCGCGGGACCTTTGCGCTGCTGGATAGTACCTATCTTCCCTTACACTTCCTCTGTTCCCATTACTCCCTCTATTACCATTGCTCCCTCCGGGGCCTCCTCTACCTCTCGCTCTGCCCCTAAAGTTTCCATAACCTGTCCTAGGTCTCTCTCTCTCATACTGTTCTCTTCGCGGACACTCATTTCTCCAATGCCCTTCTTCCCTACAGTATGCGCACTGATTTCTACTCAGAGGTTCCTTATTCCACTTACTATCGCCTCTATCTGGGCCCCGTCTATCTACGCCTGCGATCGCTACCGCTAGCATATCTGCCTTTCTACGCATCTTGCGCTCTTCCTCTTTCTTTATCTCTGTTTCCCTATTCATGTATACTTTATTCGCTACCTCCATTAGTTGGGTAATAGACATACCTGCAAACCCTTCTAACTTTTGTAGCTTGCGCTTAATATCTCCGTAAGCTTGGCTGACAAAGGCGGAGTTCACCATTCGGGAATTATCTGCGTCTTCCGGATTAAAGGGGGTATACAAGCGGTATGCCTCCAATAATCGGTCATAAAAGACACTGGGCGCTTCATCACTTTTCTGAATCACCTCAACTGTCTTCGACATGTTAATAGCTTTCTTCCCTCCGGCTTTCATGCCAGCAATTATAGCGTCTCTATAGGCTCTGAGTTGAACCATATCTGCGCCATTTACATTCCAATCGGGATCGGTATTAGGGTAATGTGTTGCGGCCCATGCTGCCGGATTGGCTTGATTTAAAGCACGGGCTCTATCCTCTAGCGCTTTAATGGCCGCTTGGTTAATCCTTGTCCTTTCCTCATTATTAAACAAAGTCATTAATAACTGCTGGCAATCAGCCCATGTCGGATTATGTGTCTGAACTATCGAGGTGAACAGATCGGTCATAGCTTGTGGTTTCTCAGTGTACGAGGAATTGTGGGTCTTCCAATTCAAGAGATCGGTAGTCGTGAACGGGACATATACGAAGACTGGGTCAGCATGTGCCATTTGACCTGCGGCATCGATATAGGCTGAACCGGGATTCAGACGAAGAGGCATCTGATAATGCTTAAGTTGTTGGGTACCGGTCAGTTGTCTGGTTAGTATGGGGCTACGTGGAGGGGCGTCAGTTATGGGTTCCAGTCGGGGGGAAATAGGGCATGAGGATGTGGGAGCTTGTTTTTGGGAAAAGTTAGTAAATAGAATACTCCCAGCCGAGCTAGAAGAAGCTTGACCGGAAGTTTGAAGTGGCGCCAAATCAGGATATTTAGATCTAACGGGGGTTGGTTCTGGTTCCGGAAGGGGAGGTTTAATACGAGGGGGGGTGGATTCTGTACTAGAGGAGGAAGTGGATGAGGGCAATGAGGGGAGGGGTATAGAACTTCCTGCATTCGCGTTACCTCTTCCTGTAGGGAAGTAAGGGGGCGGCAAAGGGATCTCGGACTCAGGGGGCGTGTCCAAAATGGGCCTAACCACAGTCCTAGTGGACAAACAAGTCCTGGCCACCATGAGGCGACATTGCTCCTCGTGGCATATCTGAATCCATTTTGGCGAGTCGTTTACGGCCTGTCTCCAACAATCAATATATGGAAACTGTCCGTAAAGTTCAGGCCTACCTGACACAGCCACGTGTACACGCTGTATCAGGGTTGGATCCAAACTACCACGTGGCGGCCATGCCGCAACCAAAGTAGGCCACTCCCTAGTGCACAAAGTAACCAAACGTACAGGAGACATTTTAACCCCAAAATCACATGTTTTGAATCCCTTTTTAAAATTCTTTACCATACAACCTAAGGGATCCGGAATCGTTGACTCTGACGCGCCCATACTTATCAATGGAACGTCGTTGACAACGAATACTATGCACGCGTACTATTCAACAGTCACACCCGTTTCCTCTGGCAACAGCACCACGTGGTACGGTTACCAAGTGAAACGTACACAATAACACAATAAACACTCAGGGAATTCCCGTACACACACAGCTGTTACACCAGTCACTAGATAATCAATATTATGCCCTTTGGCGAAACTATACAGTCGCTATAATTCTCTATATATGAATTACCCGTCTATAACACACCCCAGTAACATCGTCTTTTACAAATAGCGGTTACAGTACGGTTAGCATAGGTCAAAGCACAATTTAAGGTCACAATACAATTATTAGTGGTTATGGTGTTAAACATGCAATGGACGACAGTGATTAGTACTTATATACAGTGTCAGTAAATATACAGGGTTATGGTACCGTGCACTATGATACAGCAACACACTATTAACACTCTCGCTAGACGGCTGAGCTCGCGCTATCTAACAAGATATACACTTTACTAACAATCTTTAACACATTTACAATTCCCAACTAAACTATTGGCCAGTACCTTGAATGGACTACCTAAAACTATCTACATCCGTTTTGGTTAGCCACACTGCCCAAGCACCACATATAGCGAGCTAGAGGACCGAATTTACACAGACGCCTCTTAGTCGATTACTATCAAAAATCTAGTGGGTTCCAAATTTACACGCCTTCCCACTTAGCCAAGATAAGTTGAGAGCTAGCGAACCGAATTTACACAGACGCCGCTTAGTCTCCCGGTCCCTCCGACCTAGCGAACAAAATATACACCCTAGAACGCTAGTCTAGACAAGACACCGGTGTCCGGCTAGGGCTATTTACACCAGAACCCCGCCTGACTAACCAAATCAAACGGTCTTACTAAAGAGCGTTCGATTGAGCGGTGCGCCTTCGCTCCTTCCCTCCGACAGAGGGGGCAGATTCCATACACAATTCAAACCCCTTATGGGCCTACCGCACAATCGGTATACCCCTAGTGGGTCTGCCGTCTAAAACAGCAGTTGTCTTACCTCCTCGTTCCTGAACCTGAGTTCACACTCATCGACGGGGACACCCCAGCACTTCTTACGTAGAGGCCGATGATCTCCTGGACAACAGACCAGTGGCGCCGAGACGAAGGGAGGTCCACGCAGAAGTTCAGGGGTGCAGCCGTAGAGAACGTGGGCAAAGATACACCGTCTCACGCCTCTGCCTCTCAGCTACCGTTGAACGATGAGCTTCCCGGCCAATGCACCAAATTATACCGGAGAAACTGACGGAAGCCAAGCACAGAGAGATGGACACAGGTTTCTTCAGGAAGGAAGAGATTCTTTATTGGATCACCGATCGGGACTCAGAGGGACTAATGTCACCAAAATACAGCAAGTTCTGAGCCCCGGACAATAGTGCAGGCTCCTTATATAGGCACATAACTCCTCCCATATTAAGCTCCACCTGCACATTCTCTTAACCAATCAATACAAATAAGAATTAACTTCCTGCTTGACCGCATGGCTTGTCCAGCACAATGGAGGAGGGGGAATACTACATCCTGTATTCTTGCACATGCTCCGTACACTACTGATCGTATCTTGCCTCGTGCAACCAACTGATCGATACGTCAGTATATGCACGTACACATGCCACGTGGTAATCTCGGCCTACTAAATGTATTTTTACCGAGATTCCACCACAGTATTAAATACATGCTATTCTTAAAAATAAGCCCATATTAATGGAAAGTAACTCGTAATTTGTTACATATGTTCTCAATACATAATATCAGGATGTACATTGCTGCAAAGTTTATGGTTGGAGTATACGAACCATCATTAATCCCGCGTTATACAATGTCCCTAATTTAAAAACCTGTTCTCTCTGCGTTAAAATGTTACATTTATATCCTCCTCTCTGGGTGAGTGCTATCAGCTCCAAACCTTTTACAATAAGGCCACTTGGCTCCCCCCATGTGCTTCCAAAAGAAGGATGGGTACTCCGTGGTTTTTACATTTATTTTTGATTCCGAGTCCTGAGTTCAGGTTCATTTTCCGATTACCTGAGTGGCAGACGAGGTGCTGGGTTTAGGTCGTAGTTAAACAACATGTTTGTCAAACCGCTTGAAGTTGTTTTGACTGGAGTAAGGCAGATGATCATTGTGCCCAAAGACACCTTCACTCTGAAAATCCTACTGAAGGAGCCCGGGGAGGGGAGAGTGGGGGGACCTGCGCTCCTCTCACATGGTCCGATTCTTGTTCTCTTTTCTTCATTACCCTCCATTAGTCACTTATAAAGCACACAGATTTACTATTTGGGGCCGGGTTTATCCCAAGTTACAAAGTTCTTTTTTTTTTTTTTTAATTCTTTATTTTTCGTGCATATATTATACAGATAACATTTTTCTAGCAATGCCACAACAGCGATTGCCAGGAATTTAGTAGACAAGTAAATACAATTGTATGGCATGAGTAACTGTGCACATTTTTTATATGTATATGTTTGAGGAGAGTGGTTAGTAGTATAGCGCAATTCTAGCGTGATTATGAGAAACTATGTTTAGATAAAAAATAATCATGTTAGGTAGCTAGGGCTAGTGTGCGTGATGACCGCCAGGTTAGATTCTTGTTAGGCATAAACATGCTATCGCTAGGGGTTTAACAGTCAGATTGCTATCTGTACAGTCTGATCAATAGAATACTATACATATGAGAAGATAGGGAATAGACTGGTTAAGAAATAGGTATATGGTGTAGTTTATGAAACAAGCTGTGTGCAGGCTGGCTTTATTTTTTTTTTATTTTTTTTTTATTCTTTATTTTTATTGTGCAGGTGAGTACATAACAAAGTCAACACGCCACAACGGCATACGTAGAAGCATACAGGTTAAACTGTGGCAGACGTATTTGCACATTATTATTATTTTTGCATAAGACAGGTTGAATGGGACTGTAGCATTTAGTTAAAAATGTTAATCGAAATGAGAGGCTATAGTGAAGTACATGCTAGTGTCAAGTTTTTACCAGGCTGAGTATATATTAGCACTAATGCGTTGCCTAGTCAGGTTAGGGATGTGCTAGGAATAGTAAATGGTCAGCTTGCGTCGTGTAGTAATCAGGCTGGGTGCCTGGTATCAGAAGTGCATGATATGTTTGTGTCGTGAAAATAACAAGCCGGGTACCCGGTAGTTATAAGGTACGGTGAGCTTATGTCAGGTATAGAATAGGCCGGGTACGTGCTAGTAGTAGCGTGTTGCGGTTATCCTGGCGATCAGCCTATGAGATTGTATACGTGCGCTTAAGGCGCTGATAGTACGCTTCTTGGCTTTAAAAAATTTTGCACATTGTAAGTCAACATGGATATGATTCTGCAAGCCTATGGCTGTACAGTTTTAGGTAACAGTGGTGACAAACTGCAATACAACTATAACTTTGCATATTTTTAGTTAAAAAGGCTAGGCTGTGCCCTCCTGTGGTGGGATAAATAGTAAACTTTAGTGTAGCCGCGACTTTGCATTCGTTTCAGTTAAAGTAAGCAACAGACTTTTAGAACTCTGCTACCAATAAAATAGTGCTTTACCTTACTAGGTGAACATAAACACTTTTGCATGAGTCGTGGTTAGTAGGGCATCACATACAGTGCTCACCCGCCATACCTGTAGGGCACCTTTCATGTGTGTATGGGCTGAGAGCCCTATAAGTGCAGGCTGGGGCGTTATCAAAAGGTTACTGGCGGAGTGTTTGGTGTAAGCCGGGGAGTTATTGCGGGTACCCCTGTATAATAACGTTTAAAAGTGGGCGCCCATACTGTCGTGTATAAACATTTTAAACAAGTAGATATCAAGAGACAAATAAAACAAAACAACATATAAAGAACACAAAGCAGGGAGAATGCATGAGAGACACTACCAACAGGTAGTTTTGATTACTCTCGCTGCATATGAGCGTTCTCAGCCATTGGGTGTCGGGCTAGGCTGTTGCCCGGAAAAAAGGAGTGTGGGATAGCGTCCCGGTAGGGTTTGTCCCGTTTCAGGTTGTGGCTGCTGTACGCGGCTCTGCAGGCGGTTTTCGTGGCACGAAGATCGGTGCTCCTACCGCATTCTTCCCTAGGCTGCTTGTAGTTCTAGCCGGTGGAGTCATGGCGGCCATTGCCGGTTGTGGTATTCTCAGGTCATCCAGTGTCTTTGTGGCCTCCTGCAGGTTCCGCACCACCAGGGGGCCGCTTGCAGCTTCTATGTGTAGGGCGCGGCCTGGGCCCCAGCGGTACCTGTTTTTTTGTTGCCTCAAGAAGGATGTGAGCTGTTTGATAGATCTTCTCCAGTTCAGTGTGCCCCTTGAAAGATCTGCATAAAAGGACAGGGTCATGTCCTCAAAAGCGTAGGTGGTTAGGCCTTTAGTAGCTTCCATAACAGCCCTCTTGTCCCTCATGTTCTGAAAGCGTAGGATTATGTCCCCTGTGGCAGCTGGGGGTGCCGTAGCTGGCCGTGGTATACGGAAGATGTTGTCCAATATTATTGATCTGGCCACTTTCGGGGTCAGGAGTGCGGTCAGCAGCCGCCTGGCATAATGTGGAAGTTCAGTCTCCGGCACGGAGTCAGAGACCCCCCTAAGCTTTAGGTTATTCAGACGCTGCTTATCCTCTTGAGTGGCCAGTTGCTGCTCATGGAGTGAGGTTAGTTGTTTCAGGTCGTGGACTGCCGCTTTTAGTTCTTCTATCTGGCGTGTATGTCCGCTAGAGGTGCATTCCACAGTACCGAGCCGTGCTGAGAGGCCTTTCAGGTCGTCTCTTATCGTGGCCACTTCTGCAGAAATTTTGCTGTGATGGGCGGCCATGAGCTCTTTGATGGCCTCCATGGTCACCGGTGTGGGGGCTGTTGCGGGCACCCGCGACCTGTCTGGTGGCGGCGGTGCTCTGGTCGGCATGAAGCACCCTTCACCTTCATCGGACGTGCCGTCTGTGAAATCGGAACATCCTCCATGCAGAGACGCCATTGTTGCTCCGGCTGTCTTGCGGGCCTGCTTCCACATGTCCCCGATGTCCATGCCCAGACGGGGCTTGTCAGGCTTCTGCTTTTTTGTTTTCCTGCCCATGTCGATCAGGTAAGTTGAGTGATACTCTGGCGGGTGTTTGGGTCGCAGATGGATTCTGTTTGCCACTGTTTATCACGCTTGGAGACAGGAGCTCCGCGGCCATGCGACCGTCCTCGTCCGTTGCTAGACCGGAAGCCTGCAGGCTGGCTTTATGTGTCTATCGTGGTGTATTTCTTGATGTTCCTCAGGTTTGTGCCCATAGACCTATAGTGTTTGTTGTATGAGTGTGTGAGGTTATATAGAGGCTTCCCATGCTCATCTGTCAGTTTTGCATCTCAGTGTGATGTATTGTAAATGTATGTGTGGGTGTACAGGCGTGCCCCGTTAGTTGAGGTGGGTTATGTTGTACATGTTGTATCGTTTGGTGCTAGATATATGCTAAATCGTAAAACATTCAACATAAATCGTAAAACATTCAACAGGGTGGGTAATAAACTTTTGGTGTTAGTTATATATGCATAGGATTATACGTGAGTCCTAGACATGTCTCTGCTGGGGGGGCTGGTTACCTTGCGTCAAACTGGTCCACAGAGGCTGTCGGCGGTCCGTGGTCTCGGAACAAAGGGAGTGATGTGTTCTGGGTCCCAGTTGCCTGTGGTTGGACTCCGAGGTAGGGTAGCAGTGGTTGGAATGTCCAGACCCAGTGTCTCCAGGAGCGCGGGTGCGCCCTCCATTGAGGTGAGTGGATGTTGTGTTCCGTTCTGTTGCACTGTTAGGGAACCGTTGTTCCCCCACCTGTATTCGATGTTTGCCGATCTCAAGCTACTAGTGAGGGGAGAGAAAGTTTTCCTCCAGGTGAGGGTGGCTCTCGTGAGGTCCTGGAAGAAGTTCAGTGTAGTTCCTTCAAAGGTCAGCGGTGTTTTCCCTTTAATAGCCGCCATGAGCAATATTTTGTCTTGTACTGTTAGACACTTAAGTATCACGTCCCGGGCTATATTTGTTGGTGCCCTGACGGATGAGGGTAGGCAATATATCTCTGCTGTGGCTAGTTTTTTCGCCGTAGCTGGAGGCAAGATTGTGGCCAGGAGGCACCTGGAGTAGTGTGGTAATTCATTTGGCGAGATTTCGGCAGGTATGCCCCTTATCTTTATGTTAGTGCGCCTTTGCCTTTCTTCCAATCCGGTAGGTTGTGCAGCCATGTCTCTTTGTTGTGTGTATAATTGTTGCACTGAGTTATGTAGCTCAGACAGGTGGTCCTGTAGGCTCGTGATGTCTTTTTCAGATGCCTGCACCCTGTCGGTAATTGCTTTGATGTCTTTCTTAATGGGAACAAGTTCTGCCGCCAAAATTTTGTGAAAGTCCGACAGCAGGGTTTTTAGATCCTGTCTGGTGATTGGGGCCGTGTCGGCCGGGTCTTCCTGCCGTGTTGGGCTCTCTTCTTGGGTGTCCATGGGGTCCTCTGTGTTTAGGTGGTGAGTGGGGGCTACGGGGCGCGGGGATTCGGCAGGGGCGGTTTTGGCCTGCGGAGGCCGTTGGAGCATGTCCTTTTGTTTAGACGACCAGAAGGCAGTCTTATTCTCTGTTCTTAATTACTTTTAATTTAATCTTAATATAAATAATCTATTCATTTAAGAAACGTAAATTACAGAAAACGACATTTAAGAAACACTATATTCACCAAAACAAGTTTAGCTTAATGAAGCAGTTTTGGTGTATAGACCATGCCCCTGCAGTCTGACTGCTCAATTCTCTGCCATTTAGGAGTTAAAGCACTTTGTTTCTGTTTATGCAGCCCTAGCCACACCTCCCCTGGCTGCGACTGGCACAGCCTGCATGAGAAAAAAAACTGGTTTGATTTTCAATCCGATGTTACTTAGTGTAAAGGGATACTATAGTGTCAGGAATACAAAGCTGTAAACATTGCAGTTTATCTGGAACTGCAGTGTTTTGCATTGCAGCACTAAGTGTAAAAGGGACACTGCACCCAGACCACTTCAATGAGCTGAAGTGGTCTGGGTGCCTATCCTATTCATTTAAAAGTTTTTATCTCAATGTAAATTTTACTTTAATTAAATACAGAAGGCCCCTAAAGGGTCTGAAAAGCTATTAACAGAGCAGGAGATAGGAAATTCTATATTAAACAACATTTGCAATAAAGGAAGTGTAAACATTACACATCTCTTTACAGGAAGTGTTTAGGAAGGCGGTGTAAGTCATATGCAGGGAGGTGTGACGAGGTCTGCATGAACAAAGTAATTTAACTAACTAACTAACTCCTAAATGGCAGAGAATTAAGCAGTGAGACCTCAAGGGCATGATCTATACACCAAAACTGCTTCATTAAGCTATTAAGTTGTTTTGGTGTCTCTTTAAATTCTACCTACAATTAGCATGTACGCAAGACAAAAAGCCAAAAAATCGGGTCTATCCCACACCTGTCAATCAGTTCTTGCTGTAGAGAACTATGCCAATGGCTGGCAGGGGAGAGCAGGAGCACCCTCCTACAGATGATTACTGTAAAATGTTCCTCTGACCACCATATACATGTCATAGCTTACCCGTAAACCTTTTTAATGGATATATTTTCAATATTAATATTATCCATGTTGTTTTTTTTCAATAAAATGAAAATCTAGCAGAGAAGATGTTTTATTGCAAAGTACGCAGACACCTAAGGTTCGGAGAGAATAGTTGTACGCAGGCTTGCCCCACCGGTGAAAGCGTCTGGGAGCATCGAATTTGAACAGAGTAAGCTATACTTGGAAATACAAAGCAAAATCAATGAACTTCTCCTCCTATTCATCTCCAAGGTCAGAGGCTGTGCCCTCATACAAGGCCCCCTGTAATTCCTTTAACTGTTTATAGAATGACAGAATTTTAACTAATTATTATTGTGTAAATGCAGAGACTATTTCTGTTCTGTATTGATGGGTTTAATTAGTTTTTATGGTTTAATTAGACAGCATTATAATTGCAGGGAACACACAAGATTTCGGCTACGTACCATTGTTTGGGGTCCTTGGGGATCCTAGATAGATAATTTGTTGTGCCTAACCGCTCTAATAATATTGGAACCAGAGGGTTAAATTGTATTTAGTATTTATTTTTGTAGCAGACGAGTACAGCAGGTTAATGAGGCCAGGAAGCTGTAAATAAATAAATGGCGGAATTAATATACATATTTCCCTGTTATATCCCATGGTAACATATTAAGTTATTTTCTTTTTTCTGTTGCACCGCTTTTCATGAGTGTCATATCTGGTGCATTTTCAAACTATGCCAAGCTGTCTGTCCACGTAGTGGCCTGCAGTAGTGTCTGTCTATCCATGTAGTGGCCTGTAATAATGTCTGTCTGTCCACGTAGTGGCCTGCAGTAGTGTCTGTCTGTCCATGTAGTGGCCTGTAGTAGTGGCTGTCTGTCCATGTGGTGGCCTGTAGTAGTGGCTGTCTGTCCATGTGGTGGCCTGTAGTAGTGGCTGTCTGTCCATGTGGTGGCCTGTAGTAGTGGCTGTCTGTCCATGTAGTGGCCTGCAGTAGGGGCTGTCTGTACACATAGTGGCCTGCAGTAGTGGCCTGTAGTAGTGTATGTCTGTCCATGTAGTGGCCTGTAGTAGTGGCTGTCTGTACACATAGTGGCCTGCAGTAGTGGCCTGTAGTAGTGTATGTCTGTCCATGTAGTGGCCTGTAGTAGTGACTGTCTGTCCACATAGTGGCCTGTAGTAGTGGCTGTCTGTACACATAGTGGCCTGCAGTAGTGGCCTGTAGTAGTGTCTGTCTGTCCATGTAGTGGCCTGTAAGTGGCTGTCTGTCCACGTAGTGGCCTGTAGTAGTGGCTGTCTGTCCACATAGTGGCCTGTAGTAGTGGCTGTCTGTACACATAGTGGCCTGCAGTAGTGGCCTGTAGTAGTCTCTGTCTGTCCACGTAGTGGACAAACGTAGCAAACTTGAAGAATTTCTTTCAGCTCCGCTCGCGTGTCCTAAAATGTGTACATTAAATTAGAATATACATGAAATTCTCAACAGTTGACATTCTGGTGAATAGCCGAGCCATTAACATTCCTGTGTTTTACATTTTAATTCCCTCTTGTTGCCACATTGTTGACTCAGTTCTGAATCACCTTTCCTTAAAGAATGCCTGTCCTGTAAGGACTCCCTTTAAGGGCCATTTAAATCATTCCCTTTACTCGTTCTGTCTCTCTGCTCCCTTTTTATCCGTATTAATACGAGGCTGAGAAGGGGACACGCTGGTAAGGCTCACTTACTGCAAGCTGGTCGTTGTCTCTGTAAATCCTCCTGAATGCAGTAAATCACTTCTTTATCTAATGACTGGTTCCAGAGAGTGGATGTAATTATTGCTAAGCATTAGTATGAGATGAAGGGCTGTGAGAGCTATATTATTAAGTGAAATGAATGGGATAGGTCTTTCAGGGATAAAGTATGGGTTTGAGCCTTAACCATGAGTACAGGCAATTTTGGGTCATGTAATATATTAATAGTTGTATTTTTCTAAAGAATGACCTTGAATGCATCATCTCTCGTTCATTTTCTATGGCAACAGACGGCGAGGACGACAGTCTACAAATGTACCGAAATTCTGGGGAATTATTCACTAAACACCAGAGGAGGAAGTTAAAAAACTAATTGAAGAATTTTGATCCTTCTCTCACAGTAAGCTGAATGGTGTGTTGTTGGAGGTTAGTTTTTGTGGTGAATAAGACGTAATCTGATTTTGGAATTCATCCCCCCCCCCCCACCCCCCCCGAGTTAACCCCTTAAGCACCAAACTTCTGGAATAAAAGGGAATCATGACATGTCACACATATCATGTGTCCTTAAGGGGTTAAACAGGAGTGTTGTCTCTTTTTTGGGCGCATGGTGACAGAGTCTGGGGACCTGTCTGATGGGTGACTTTTTTTTTTTTTAATTATTCATGATTAATATTTGAATGCATATTTGAATGTTTTTAATATTTAGATATTGACATTTTTTATGTATGATATAGTTTTTGATTTTTTAAAAATCAATGTGAAAGCTTATCCAAAGATATTAAACCAAGACCTATATTTGATAATACGACAACAGACATCTTTATATCTCTAGACCCCAATAAAAATCCAAATAAAAAAGCAATATTAAGAAAATGAGAAAATACAGAAACTGATTTTTTTTCCCTCAGCGTCTCTAAATCGCCAGGAGATTGTGCGGCAGAGCTTGCTGGGAGTGGCAGTCACCAGCAGTAGGACATCAAACGTGGTTTAAGTTTCAGTCCCCATTTGTTCCCTTTCTGCCACCAATCCCCAATAAACACGGTCTCTCTCCTCCACATTCCTCCTTAATGTCCTTAAATAATGTCCGCTCTGGCTGAACTCGTGCCTTCCTGATAGAGCAATGGATCCCTGTGTGCCAAGCGCCATGGCTCAGCGGGCGTCAGGTCTCTTTATCAGAGTGTATGCCAAGGCCCGAGGGTGATCTCCTGGCTACAGTGGGCTCTGTCTACTAAGCTGTATTTAATAACGTAGCCACTGCAGGAAAATCTAACAGTGCGAAAACATCAGAAGAGAACAGATAATTTATTATGATAGGATACGGTGAGGGGTATTAACCGCACTGCACTGACGAGGCCCATGACACAATGAGCTGTAATGATACACTAAGCTGTAATAACACAATGCACTGCAATGATACAATAAACTGTAATATTACAATAAGCTGTAATAATACAATAAGCTGTAATGATACAATGAGCTGTACTATTACAATAAGCTGCAATGATACAATGAGCTGTAATATTACAATAGGCTGTAATAATACAATAAGCTGTAACGATACAATGAGCTGTAATGACACAATGAGCTGTAATATTACAATAAGCTGCACTGATACAATAAACTGTAATGATGAAATAATCTGTAGTGGTTATGACACGGAGAGTCCCTTTCACATTAATGTAGATTTGGTCCTGGGGTTGAATTTGACCGAGGTGGCAGACAATCTCCTTAGACAGGGCTAATGGGGGAGCTGTAAAAACAGTTTACATCGAACCAAGAGAATAAACCCAATCCGAGTACCCTCAGCGAAACTCGGAGTGTATGGGCTGAACTCATAAAACAGAGGTCAGAATAATAATCAATTGTATAAAAATAAATCCAACCTTCATAGTGCAGGGAACAAATCTGAATACTATTTAATCTCAGGACACATTGATACCGGGATTTTCTGATCTACCTCCACAAAGTAACCGAAGTAATGCTATCATTTAGTGTGAAAAGCCATAAAACGAATAACATCAAAAACAAAGAAATAAAAGTAGGAGCTGCACAAACAGCGCATTGATCTGACACAGATAATATCTTATTTTGCTAATCCAACATACTCTGCCCCACTATACAAAGGATGTTATGGATTCTCAGACAGGACGTCAGCAGTTGGTTTACTATAATGACAAATTTAAAGTATTTCCTCTAAAGTGTCAGAATTCATCCTGAGAGACAAACATTCACAGAGTCAGACCTGGAAATTTATTGAGGAAAACACAAACAGGCTAGCGAGCGGAAGGAAAGCACTCAGTAAGATGGCGCATGGCGTTCGAGCAGGGGAAGGAAGTTCATGGTTTGTTTTGCGAGGATGGAGAGGGCAGTGGAGGTGCAGGACGGGCAGATGAGTTCAATATTTTAACCAACGATAGGATTCCGCAGGATGTTTGTCTGTGTGTCTGCGAGGGACTGCTGCACAAACAGTTCATTTCTCCTACGGGGGGCTTTCACTGTAAGTTCTAGCGACAACGACTGATTGGCCGGCGGTGAATTAAGAGTTCCCGTAAAAGCATTCTCATAGGAACAAAAGAAAAGTCGGATGAAACATAACAATTATATTATAATTATTTGGCCTTAAATTTAAATTCACTTTGAATTTCCCAAAAACTCACTTAAGTGAATAACCCATCCTGCAGATGGCAACTCTCTTCTCCAGATAACACAATATCCTTCTTTCCAGACACAAGTAAATTATTAAAGGAACACTATAGTCGCCTAAATTACTTTAGCTAAATAAAGCAGTTTTAGTGTATAGATCATTCCCCTGCAATTTCACTGCTCAATTCACTGTCATTTAGGAGTTAAATCCCTTTGTTTCTGTTTATGCAGCCCTAGCCACACCTCCCCTGGCTATGATTGACAGAGCCTGCATGAAAAAAAACTGGTTTCACTTTCAAACAGATGTAATTTACCTTAAATAATTGGATCTCAATCTCTAAATTGAACTTTAATCACATACAGGAGGCTCTTGCAGAGTCTAGCAAGCTATTAACATAGCAGGGGATAAGAAAATCTTAATTAAACAGAACTTGCAATAAAGAAAGTCTAAATAGGGCTCTCTTTACAGGAAGTGTTTATGGAAGGCTGTGCAAGTCACATGCAGGGAGGTGTGACTAGGGTTCATAAACAAAGGGATTTAACTCCTAAATGGCAGAGGATTGAGCAGTGAGGCTGCAGGGGCATGTTCTATACACCAAAGCCGCTTCATTAAGCTAAAGTTGTTCAGGTGACTATAGTGTCCCTTTAACTCATCCAGCAGGCAAGGGACTTTGGACTGTATTCTTTACAACAATAATTCATAGTCTAAACGGGCATTATGGGACATGTCGTCCAAAGATATGAGCAGTGCCAAGTCAGCCATCATTTCCATAAGATTTGAGAAAATGCTCGCACGAATATGCAAACGAACATGTACACCACTCACCAAGGTTTCCTGAGCTTGACCAGTCGTATGGAAAGGATATATACGCTGTGCCAGTTCAGCCAAACTCGTTACTAAAGTTTTACTTTGATTCTTTTTGAAAGTTTATTGCATTTAATGAAACTTTTTTAGTTTTTAAAAAAATTCTGTATATTGTTTTTTTTTTGTACAATGAAAATGTCGCTTTCTAGCTGTCTGAGCGGCCATGTTGGGTCAGACTCTACTTTTATCCGACCAACCCCTGCTCAACCTGGCTTGCAGCAAGTTAGGTTGAGCGGCAGTTGGTCAAAAAAATCTATATAAATCATTAAAAAATATTTAACATAAACAATATAAATCAATGAAAAAATATAATAAACTATTAAGAGACAGGAAGTGGAAAATTGATGACAATTGTCTTTTAAGTCAAACAGGGTCCTTTGTATAACAATTTGCCTTGAATTAAATGCCTGGATTCTCACACTGTTCCATGAATGTTCCTTAAGGCGCCCAGAATTTGGTCTGGGGCATCCGATCCCTTTACAGGAAATTCTAATATTACCTTAATCAGTCAGCTGGAAGCGTTCGGAACCTTGTTGCAGCTGTAAATTCAGAGAATCCACTTAGATTTGTATTTTCCGTGATCTCAAACATTTCACGTCATCTGCACCTCTTGACGTCTGATAAACCATTAAAATAATGCTAAAACTATGTTTAACAATGATACATACATGGCTTGTAAATGCTGAGTAAAATGGAGTAGATTAAAGTTATTAACAAATAATATTTTTAGGTTTATATTGTTTGAATAAAACACCTCTTTTGTGTTTCTATGAGAATTATTCATGTTCTGTCTGTCTCCTTTCTCCTCCTTAAGATCTACAGCTTGGTCTATAGTTATGTTGATATCTCACACACGGTTTATTGCCATGCGACGATATACAGCTTATTAGACCAGATATTTCTGGACCTTTTGTTCTGTAGTTAGCTAACATTTTACAAAGGTTTGCTACCAATTAACATTGACAAACAACATGGGATACAATTTAGTTAAAAAAAATGACCTTAGTTCATATATTTCCATTCTTCCACCCATTTATCCTCCTATCCATCCTTACCAACCACCCGTCCATTCAGCCATCCATCCACCTACCCACCCATCCATCCACCCATCCATTCTTACCAACCACCCTTCCATCCAGCCATCCAGCCATCCATTCTCACCAACCACCCTTCCATCCAGTCACCCACCCATTCACCTACCCATCCATCCATCCACCCATCCTTACCACCACCCCATCCACTCATGCACCCAAACATCCATCCACCAATTCATCCACTCACACTTCTATCCATCCACCCACATTTCATTTACACTTCTACCCACCCACCTATCCACCCACTCACAATTCTATTTATCCATCCATCCATCCACACATCTATACATCCACACATCCATCCACCAATCCATCCACCCACCAAAACACGTGCCCATCTGTCCATTCATGCACCCTTACATCCACCCTCCCACACTCCTATCCATCCAACCACAAACCCACCCACAACCGCATCCATCCACCCACCTAAACACGCACCCATCCGTCCATTCATGTACCCTTACATCCACCCTCTCAGACTCCTATCTATCCAACCAGAAACCCACCCACAACTGCATCAATCCACCCATCCATCTACCCACCAACCCATCCATCCATCCACCCATCTACCCACCAACCCATCCATCCACCCATCCATCTACCCACCAACCCATCCATCCACCCATCCATCTACCCACCAACCCATCCATCCACCCATCCAGCTACCCACCAACCCATCCATCCACCCATCCAGCTACCCACCAACCCATCCATCCACCCATCCATCTACCCACTAACCCATCCATCCACCCATCGATCTACCCACCAACCCATCCATCCACCCATCCAGCTACCCACCAACCCATCCATCCACCCATCCAGCTACCCACCAACCCATCCATCCACCCATCCATCTACCCACCAACCCATCCATCCACCCATCGATCTACCCACCACCCCATCCATCCACCCATCCAGCTACCCACCAACCCATCCAGCTACCCACCAACCACCCCCCATCCACCCACCCACCAAACCTTCCATCCATCTACCCACCAACCCACCCGCCCATCCATCTACCCACCAACCCTCCCACCCACCCATCCATCCAAAACTTTAATGCTGAAATGAAAAAACTATCCAGTAATGAAGATCCCTGTGAGGTGATTAAAGTTAGTTTAATTAAATGGTCATTATAAAATTATATCATATACCGCCTGACAATTTCATTTGGAGTGTTTCCCAGAATAATGACATCAAACTTTATTTCATTTAAATAAAAGTTTATTTATCATTGACCACAAAAGGCTGTTATCTTGAGAAACCAACAGAAAACATCTGACGAGAACAGGTTTCTCAAACATTTCAGAGCAATTTAAACCCAGCGTGTTCTGTTACTGGAATCCAACTCATACACGCAGATCAAGAGTAAGAGCGATAGAGAGACATCCATCTTCTTCAAAAGTCCAAGGTGGACAAAATTTCAGAGAATCGAAAAAAGACTTGCGGAGCATAAGCATGCGCGGGGGCTTGGTTAGATCAGCCCACCCACAGCAGAGCTGGTTTGTCCTTTGTGTAACTGATTAGGTCCTGCCTGCAATTTTGAAGCAGGTTCAATTGGAAAACGCTAAATAAATTAACTATCAGGGTTAGCCACTAAAGTGTGAATTTCAAATTTAAGGCCAGAGTAGTTGAATAGGAAGCATAGCTGACAGATAATTTTTCTAGTTAGACTACGGTATTTTGATTCCCTTTCAATTATCACTTTGATTAATAGTCCTGTAGGTCTGGCTATCTTTGTCCTAAAGTAGTTATATCACATCTCAATTTTTAAGATTGCATTATTTAACTAAAATTCAGCTGGTATTACCAAAAAATCGATAAAGTCAATAAAACGTACAACTTTTCCTTAAAAATATTTTGCAGGACGTGTAACCTAATGAAATGTTTTCCGAAAACACTTATGTTGCAGGTGATACTGGGAAATAAAGTCCACCCGGATACCAGTGCCAGATGTTACCTATCTGTAGCAGTATTTATGGATAATAGAGAGACAGGAAGACAGGACAGGTTTTTAAAGGGAAACTGTCACATCTCTGGAATAAAACTTTGACAATTACCGACAACTTGTGTTGACCCTTTTTTTTCACGTAGCACTCCTTTTTCAATCAAATGTATATTAGAAATATAGAACTGACATCACAATCCGGCTCAGTGCTGGCACAGCCTGGCACAGATTGCACATACTATATTCTCTTCTAGTCACTGATTATCTCTGCCTCCAAGAAAGGTATTTGATGCACAATTTGTAGAGAGCTTTCCGCTGAGTGATAGCTGCAAAGGATATTTATTATATCACAGCAATGGACATTATAATAAAGATTGACTGCGATCCAAGATGGAGGCACCCAGGACTAGATATAATGGTAAATCCAGAGGTGAAGATTTCAACATTTAATTTTATTTTTCTGACTTCACAACCACATAATAATGTTTTAAATATAGTGAATCAATAAACACAATGTTATAATTCCTAGGAAGTGACAGGTTACTCTTTAGAGACAGGACAAGCGCACTCATGCAAAACACAACACATCCACACACACACACACACAAAGTGTAAAAACAATAATCTTTATATACAAAGTTATGTAAATAAAATATACACAAAAATATAAATTTATACCTTACTTGACTCTGCACTTGGGAGGGGAGCTGTAGCTGACATACAGGTGAAATCTAAGGACTTATAGGACTGATTTGTACGAAAGACACTAAAGATTCAGTAGCATAGGGGAGCAGCATTTTACCCTCTTACTACCAGAGGGGCATGAAAATAAACCTTTTTAATTTAAAGGCATTTGTGCAAAGTGTGTAACTCAGTACAGCTGCATAATGTAACGTCATAAAGACTTCATATCACTAAATGTGACTCTGCCAGGGGCCGGTACTGTGTTTACTAGTTAACGATTTGTTTGTAACTTTAAGGCTGATTGTACATAGAATTGAATGTATCAGTATTGATTTAGAATGTTGATATTAAATGCTAGATCTCAGTCTGTATCAAAAACAGTAACATTTAAACAGTGCTCGAGAAGTCCTTATGATAAACAGCCATCAGTAACCCATAATTTGACATGTTAGGAAAATATTGTATCAAAGATAATCAGCTGGAGAATAATGAAGTCCTATAGGTTAGTACAGCACGGTGCCCCCAGTTTCGGCACCCTTGCCAACATGGTTTGTACATAAAGTAAGAGAGGGCCCATCACGGATTTCGACAATTGGCGTAGTTGGTGGGATTTCACCACTTGGTGTATGGCGATTGAGACTGGAGAAGAAAAAAATGGAAACATTGTTAAAATTAATATTACTATTACTTGTTGTTCTGTGACCTATTAATCATTGAATGGTATATATTCAATTACAGTGTTTTCATCCTAAGCTCCAAGGGTCTGTCTGTTGGACAATTTGTTGTGAATTGCAAACTCTGGCTTCATGACAAAAAATGGAAAAAGTGGCAGCTGGGACATCCGAGAAAAAAGCTGCTTTTCATTTTGCCAGGGTCAGGGTCATTCCGACTAATTTGTGGTTGTGTTTGGTGAAAAGAAAATAGATTTTTTTACCTGTATGTTATTGGATGCATTATTTCTGTTGTGTGGCACATAAGCATCATCAGCCCGTATGGTTGCATTTGCACTAGAAGCTGGGTGAGTGTTGGCAGTTGCTCGGGGAATTATAACATCGTACGGACCCTCCGACTGTGGGAAGACAAAAGACAATGGTTAAGAAATATCATTTAACTTGTGTTATGAAACGCTTCCTCAAAAATGTGTATTGGTCACTATTTGTTTTTATGTGAGCAACAAGGATGCAGGACCACCCCAAAAGTGAGTGGGGTATAGCCGACCATTGGTGGATCAGAAAGGAAATCCCTATAGATATATACCACTATGCCTACCTATAGATAAATACCACTATGCCTACCTATAGATATATACCACTATGCCTACCTATAGATATATACCACTATGCCTACCTATAGATATATACGATATGTATCGGTTTGCCCACCTATAGATATATGCCAGTTTGCCCACCTACAGATCAAGATATATGCCAGTCTGCTCTACTGCACTTTTATTATGCCTGGGTGGCCCACAAGCATTTGTCATGACAGAAGCCACTACCTAGTAATCTCCATTCTAGCGATTCATAACCTTTTATTATTTTGAGTCCCATATTGTATGTGTGGCATGTACTTGGCAGCCCATGTTACAATTATAAAATGACCCCATCCTTCAGCTTTTACCCCATCCTTCAGCTGTTACATAATATATAAAATATAATTCTGAAAAGCAGCCTAGTCTTTTCTCTAGGTCAGAGAGGTCTCTGTTGCCCTGGGAAAGGTGGCGTAGCTTCAGAAAGCAATTTATTGTAGGCAATTGCCCAGAGTCCAATGAATACGATGCAGATATTCTACCTACTGGGGACACATTGTAATCACACCGAGTCCAATTTTAGAAGACATGTTGGAAATGTTCCCAGTTATCCACTACCATTTCAGTAAAATAATTCTTTATGTCACATTTTAACCTTGCTCCTCTAAATTGCTGCTTGTGTTTCCCCTTTTTTGGTATAAATATTCCCTCTCTGTTCTTTGAATCCCTTTATATAACTGAATGTTTCTATGATAACCGAGAGTTATTAGCGAGGCCGTGCCAAGCATTGCATAACGAGGAGCCATACAGCTGGGCTCAGACAGAATCACAGCACTGTACATCTTGGCCGGAACACACTAACAGTTACACATTTACAGTTTGCAGGTAGAATTGGTCTGCACCAGCTCCGGGATCTAATTTCACTCAGTTGGCAGTGAGATTAATAGCTGTCGGACTGCCCTGTGGTTTCACTCTGGAGATAAGCGTCCCAGAACTGAGGGCCTTTTATGCGCCAAGCACCCGTGGCAAAGTCAAGAAGCAATAGAGTTTTTTTGGAAACTGATTTCTGATTATGAATTTTTTTTTTTTTTTACTTTGTCTTTTTCTGAGTTTTCTAGATACAATCGCATAACAAAAATCATAAAATAAACCATTTGGGCTTATTTATTATCAGTGAATAGAATTATATTATCGAAGGTTACAGATTCATCAGCTTAACCCCTTAAGGACACATGACGTGTGTGACACGTCATCATTCCCTTTTATTCCAGAGGTTTGGTCCTTAAGGGGTTTAAAGGACCACTATAGTCACCCAGACCACTTCAGCTTAATGAAGTGGTCTGGGTGCTTGGTCCAGCTAGGTTTAACCCTTTTTTCTATAAACATATAGAAACTGTTATGTTTACCTATGGGTTAATCCAGCCTCTAGTGGCTGTCTCATTGACAGCCGCTAGAGGCGCTTCCGCGCTTCTCACTGTGATTTTCACAGTGAGAAGACGCCAGCGTCCATAGGAAAGCATTGAGAATGCTTTCCTATGAGACTGTCTGAATGCGCGCGTACTCAGCCGATGACGGGAAAGGAGGCGGTGAGTGTTTAACCCCTTCCTCACCCTAGAGCCTGGCAGGAGGGGGACCCTAAGGGTGGAGGGGGCCTAGAGACCCTATAGTGCCAGGAAAACGAGTATGTTTTCCTGGCACTATAGTGGTCCTTTAACTCGAATATAAAAAAAACACCACACTGCGCCAATCAGATGTTCTCTATGGGACCATCTGTTTGACTGGTTTGGATCATTCCGATCCTCCATCCCATTGTCCCAGAGCAGCGTACAATGAAAACGTGAACCCCTGTGACAGACAGACTGACTGACTCTGCTCAATAGAGGAATTAAACAATATCTGCAATTCTGCAGTGAATTTGTGAAGTTGCAACTTTAGTTCCTCGTTCCGTTCCTGCCGAGAATAGTCCCAAATGCTTGGGATATATTTAGAAGCAGAAATGAAATGAAGTTACATGTTTTAGGCTTATTATGTTGAAATCCTAACACATAATTATTATGGGACACACGGGGCTTGTAAATTGTGTGTCCACTGAAGTCGAATTTCTTGTATTTCTATATGTTGAGCCAAATGTTCCTGGAATGTATCGAATGTTTTGTGATCAGTGATACAGTGAACGTGTGGATAGACCGAGGAGAAATGGCGAAGTAAGACTTTCTAAACTCCAACAGAGGAAAAAAATTAAGGAAAGTTGGGCAGAGGTTGTAAAACGCAAACGACAGAGCTGGCTGTCACGTTCGGGGTCTGTCTCACTTCAACCTTCACTTCACGTCAAAATGATCATCTCCAGATATGAAAGTGGTGAAAAACTAACCACCCATTTTTCATGCATAAATAATGCTAAAAATGGGATTTTTCCCCTCAAATTCTTAAATTCCAAAAAAACAAGTGTCAGTAGAAAGCAATTTAAAGGGGTAGGCTATGCACCATAACCACTACACTGTAGGGGATAATGTGCCAGACAGAATTGGTGCCTAAAGTGCTCACACAGCAAGTGTTTTGCTATTTGGATGAAAGTCATTGGTTGAGAATACCAGCTGATCAGTAGAAATTACATTACATGTGGCAATCGTGCTCAGAATGTCCTTTTAAGCAAAACATTCCCCCCCCTTACGTTGCCTTTCAAACCAGCTCACCATCACCACCTCCACCTGCTGCTTCTCACAAGCATAACGCCACCATCACCACCTACACCTGCTGCTTCTCACATGCATAACGCCACCATCACCACCTCCTCCTGCTGCCTCTCACAAGTATATCACCACCATCACCACCTCCTCCTGCTGCTTCTCACAAGCATAATGCCACCATCACCACCTCCTCCTGCTGCCTCTCACCATCTCACTGACATCACCTCCTCCTGCTAGCTCTCACAAGCATAATGCCACCATCACTACCTCCTCCTGCTGCTTCTCACAAGTATAACACCACCATCACCACCTCCTCCTGCTGCCTCTCACAAGCACAACACCACCATCACTACCTCCTCCTGCTGTCTCTCACAAGCATAATGCCACCATCACTACCTCCTCCTGCTGCTTCTCACAAGTATAACGCCACCATCACCACCTCCTCCTGCTAGCTCTCACAAGCATAACGCCACCATCACCACCTCCTCCTGCTGCTTCTCACAAGCATAATGCCACCATCACTACCTCCTCCTGCTGCCTCTCACAAGTATAATGCCACCATCACCACCTCCTCCTGCTGTCTCTCACAAGCACAATGCCACCATCACCACCTCCTCCTGCTGCTTCTCACAAGCATAATGCCACCATCACTACCTCCTCCTGCTGCCTCTCACAAGTATAACGCCACCATCACCACCTCCTCCTGCTGCCTCTCACAAGCACAACACCACCATCACCACCTCCTCCTGCTGCCTCTCACAAGCACAACACCACCATCACTACCTCCTCCTGCTGTCTCTCACAAGCACAATGCCACCATCACCACCTCCTCCTGCTAGCTCTCACAAGCATAATGCCACCATCACTACCTCCTCCTGCTGTCTCTCACAAGCACAATGCCACCATCACCACCTCCTCCTGCTGCTTCTCACAAGTATAACGCCACCATCACCACCTCCTCCTGCTAGCTCTCACAAGCATAATGCCACCATCACTACCTCCTCCTGCTAGCTCTCACAAGCATAATGCCACCATCACCACCTCCTCCTGCTGCTTCTCACAAGTATAACGCCACCATCACTACCTCCTCCTGCTAGCTCTCACAAGCATAATGCCACCATCACCACCTCCTCCTGCTGCCTCTCACAAGTATAATGCCACCATCACCACCTCCTCCTGCTGCCTCTCACAAGCACAACACCACCATCACTACCTCCTCCTGCTGCCTCTCACAAGCACAATGCCACCATCACCACCTCCTCATGCTGCCTCTTACCAGCTGCCTAAAATGCAACAACTTCAAACTTAGCACTTTCCTTCACATTCAATGCCAACCCCATAGTCTACAATGCCACAGTCCTGCCAACAGCCTAATTCTGCTTTGAGATTACATTTGATGCTAAATTTTCTCTTTCCTTGCCATCTAATCATTAACCAACTTCTTTATTTTCAGACTCGATTGTATGCTGTGGCAGATTACTGTACGTTATAATTGTTTGTGTGGTTACATTAACATACTTTGTGGACAGTTCTGACATTTGTAATAAAGTCTCCTGTACATGCGCACTGTTGGCTAACTCAAGTTTCTAATTGTTACAATAGACATTAAATCTCAGTCTGATAATGGGTGACATTATCCCCCCCCCCCCCCCCCCCATTTCCCTTTTTTCTTTTACAGAGATTTGTATTTTCTGATTCCCAGTTTGTCTGCTATATTCTAATTCACTAATGTACTCTGCTTAGAAATGTGCAATCAGTAGCCCCAAGTGTTTCCCAAACTAGTCATATATTTACCAAAAGGACAATTTTAAAGGTAAGTTTAATTCTCTTTTTTTAACAAAACATGGCTTCTCTCATCTCTGAAAGAAGAAAAACCACAGAAGTTATAGAATTCTATAGAGTTATTTTTTAAAGTGTGAATTCAAAGTGATTTTTAAATTTAAGGCCAAAGTAGGTGAATGGAAAGCATAGCTCATTTAGAGATTATTTTGGCTGTTGTGACCTTAGAGGGACACTCCATTGCCCAAATTCAACAACAATAAATAAATAAATTAGAAAAAAAATCACTGTTTAGTAGATATACCCAAATTAAAATATGCATGCATTTAATTATGCATATTTTGAAAAATAGCTTGTAAAAGATATAGATCTCTTGTCTGCAGCCTTTACAAACCCTCCCCTTCTAACCCCGCCCAGACTTTCTGTGGCTGTCCAATCACAGCCTTTCCAATGCAGCTCGATGAGAAGTCTTTACAAGGCTGGCGCTCTGGGCAATTGCTGCCTCTTGGGTTTATTTCCAAGGAGCTAAACAAACCAGGAAGTAACAGGATTGACTGTCTGACTGACAGCCAGGGGGGTGTAACTAGGTTAATTTATAAAAGTGTCAATTTCTATTGAAATGTGCACTTTTTGAAAAATAATATAAAGAGTATACACACTTCCCATATAAAGCATTCAAGCAAGCTAAAGTGCTTTAGGAGTCTGGAGTGTCCCTTTAAATGTGAAATTCTTAGTGAATAACCCTATGAGGTGATTTTGCGTAATTATGTTAACTGCCTCCTCTCTTTGAGTGCAGGTAAAGTCTCCAATAAATGAGTTACATTTCTGGAACCAATTGGAATCTTCAGGCCACCGATGGGACAATCAGAAGCCCTAAATTGCACCCCGAGCTGGCCACATTCTGTTAAGTTTGAAATACACTATCAATCAAGTTGTTTGTTTAATTTTTAAACATGATCTTTTATTGTGTGTATTGAATTATTGTACAGTAATCCTTTCTAAGAAAAATATGCTCGAACAGTAAGGAAACGTGTATTTGTCTTTTAAAGGATTATTGTACATATTGCTGTTTATCCATACTTGTTTTTTAAACCATCTACTCAATAAAAGAGGTTCTGCTCAGTGAGTGCATTCACGTTGGTGATTATAGATATGTAAGTGGTGGCAGGGTCTGCTCGGAGAGTTGAAGGATGAGTTTCAGAAGTGTTGGCAGTTTCTGTGCTAAATCTGACTAACGCTGAGAACGGATAAACAGAGCTGGCCGTGTTAAACATTTTAGAAAGGCTGTCTTTCCTGGACGGCCAGCAGATGTATCTGGAACAGTTGTTCAGTGTTCTCTGCAGTTTGCACAGTCACTGAACAGCCCGCTAAACTCTCCATCCGACATTGAAGTAGAAGAAAAAAAAAGTAAAAGGGCAAACAACCAACACTCAGATTACGGCCAACCACAGACTCCGCATGTCACCAAAGCCTTTGCTGGAAGAGAAGGGGCCCTTACCGTATTCTTGTTCATAATTGCCATCTCCGTGGGCTGGTAGACACTGCCTCGCATCTGCCCGTTATAGCCGCTGTAAGGGGACATGGGCTTTTTTGCTGCTAAAAGATCAGATGAGATAAGGTTTAGAATTTTCCATGCAGTATACTATCTCTCTCTGATTGGAGAAGATACGGCCAACTCCTATATGTAAAGAAAGTGTAGCTATGACCGGTCGATAAAATATTAGGGATGGAACTCGGGCGTCCATCAACTGGGCAAAAGGGACATTGGGGCAAGACTAACTTTTGATCATTACCCTTTCACAACTAACCTAACCTAGCTAACTGCAGCTCTAACAAACACTTATCCCTGGAGAGGATAAGCTATTTCTTACTTCATATGACAAAATAAAAGCTGGTATTTAGAAATATTGCTGTAACTTCTAGCTTACCTGAATACAGGAGCAATGGCGGGACCTGCTTTCTTTAACTATCTTACTCCTATCCATATTTATGTACACCAACTATTTTACATTGTTACGGAAACTGACACGTTGTCATGAACAAGTTGTGTTTATGTGGACACTTACCACCGGCTGGCTCATCCATGGAGAAGGCTTTGTTCTCTACATAATTGCTTTGGGAAATCTGTTCTTTTAAGATGGTTTCATAGCCCACACCACGAGCTTGGTATCCTTCCTCCTCAAATGTCTGTTCCAGATTGGGCTTGGTCAACTGAGAGATCTCCGGGATTATATAGAAGAAGATAAAAGCCCAGGCGTTAGAGACCAGAGCAATGGCCAACGTGGGGTCATCCCAGTACGAAGATTTGTTGAGCTGAATATTCCCATATACGTACATAACAATCCACACTATCCAAATGCAGATGGACAGGAAGAGGGTGATCAGAATGAAGATGGCGTGCTTGCCCCAGTGACCATAGCGGCCACAAAATGCTGGCCAGGCAGTCACAAACCCAGCCAGAATGAGGAACATGACATAGATTAACGCCATAACAAAGTCCTGATTGGCAATAGCGCATGGTTGTCCCAGTGTACTGGCTGTGCGCACAATGGTGATAATAAGCCACTCTGTGTTGATAATAACCTCGACCAGTGTAAGACAGAGAGCAATCAAAAACACCCACCAGCCATTGGGTCCTCTGTTTCTTCGCACAAGGCAATTGAGGCTGATTCCATGCGACCACAAGGCGGAGAAGCACATAGCGAAGAAAACTCCAAATAGGAACCTCCGTGATGCACAAGTGGAGAAGTTCTGTTTGACAATTATATCAAAGACTAAGCAGAAAAGTCCAGTTGTTCCCACTAGGAAGAAGATCTGAGTCCCAAGTATGCTTTTCTTCCTCGGATCCTGAATGAAAGGCGTACTGGCTACTAAGACGATGATAAGGATGAAAGAAGACACAATGCCAGCGCTGGTAATGGCCTCTAACACAATACCCCAGGCAGAAGAGAGATCACAGAGATAGTAGTAAATTGGATCTAAACCTTGCCCACATCCAGAAGGAACTGCTGTGGTGGTCTGAGCATTGCTTAACGATGAAAAACTCAAAATAACCCACAAGGAGGTCATAACGGCCCAGGCTGGGCATGGCCATGCTGATTGAAAATTCATGGTTTGATCTGCAAAACAAAAAATGAGGAAACAATATGTTAGAATAAGAGAAGTATGTCCTGAACTGCTGAAGGCAACGTGGGTGATCGGAACTAGAAGCACAGTGTTTAACCTGCTAGACAACAAAAATATTTTAGAGCGACAGAAGGATTTTTTTGTTATGGGTCATAGAAGGTCTTTCCTTTGTCCCAGTAAACTCTTTTGAAGAAGAAACTGTCATGATCTGCTCTGCTCTGTTCTGATGTCTGGACTTGGCTTCTGGTATCCAGTACTCTTTTTGCTATTCTTGCTTAGCTTTCTTGGGTTTTTGGTTTTCTAGTCTGTCTGGTTTTCTTTATGCTGGGATTTCTGGGTTCATTCCTATAGTTCGTCCCTGGATTTCCCAGTCTCCAGGTTTCCTTTAAATGTTTGTTTTATGTTGCCACACCCGTTTGTTTTCCATCATTCCCTCTGTTTCAGAGTCCTGCAGGCAGCTGCTCAAAGCTTCTGCCCTTTCTTGCAGATAAGTGCTATATATGTCTACTTAGGATGTTTTAGCATACATTAGGCAGTGTAGGACCTGCCAGATATGGGGTACATTGGCGTTGTTGGCAGGCGTATGCAGTGTATGATCATATAGTATGACTAAATCCCCATGATTTTCATATGTAGTACTTAGTTATTTCTCCTCTTGTTTTGCCTATGTTATCTTGTCTTGTTTTAGTTTGTATACCCAGTCCATGTACAGTCCTGTCCAGTCATGCCCATGTTATGTTCATGTTTTCCTCATGTCTTGTGTATATGTTCTGGGTTTAGCTTCCTATCCTTCTCTGGTTCTGGGCTCTATTAGTTCTGTCTTGTTTTCATGTTTGGTGTCTATCTCTAGTCTTGCCTTGTTTCTAGTACTGGATACAATCTTGCTGCAGAGCCTCCCTATTAAGCTCCTGGGAGGTCTGCTTAATTTCCAAGCTCCTAGTTCCTGTTATCCGCATAAACGGAATCAGGGTCTTGGTATGTGGCTGCACAAACGCTGGTGCTCAACACCAGGGGGCGTGCGGTTACCCTGCACCATACCCTGCTAATCCACCTCCACGCTGAAGACTCCCACTTAACATCAGGCATAATGGGTCCCGGTCCACGCCCCGCCGCCTGGACACTGTGTCTGGGTTCCGGGCACCGGACTACCACCCTGACAGAAAAAAATTCTACCCGTGCTGCACATTGTGGGTGATAGGTGTTGCCATCTCCCTGCCTTTCCATGTCCACACATGCCTGCCGTGTTAATACATTCCCCATGATTCCAAAAACATGCAGAGAATCATAGGTTTACATTTGCATGGTATGCCAGAGTGTGCCAACCGAGCGTTGGGCAGAATTGGAAATAAAAGATAAACTATTGGTGATTGTCTATTGTAATTTCCCCTTCACCGAAGTAACAGTTCCTCTTGATATAAATCTTAATAGAACACATAACTATGAATTCATATTCAATTCAATTACTTTGCTAAAAAAAAAAAAAAAATCTAATGCATTTGTTTAATTCTCATTTCATAAACTTTTCATGGTTATTTATTAACATGTGAATTGTCAAACTGAATTCACAGCAAATCCTAAATTTTAGACCAACGCAGTGACAAAAAACATACCGTCTTTGGAAAATGACTTTCATGTTCAGTTGACCTATTATGGCCTAAACATTAAAATTCACTTTGAATTCGTGACAACTTTTGTAAATCACCTTGGTTGGATTTTGAATAGAAATTCTTGGACTTATTGGCACCTCTGGTATAGGGAAACCCACTTAGGATTAGGAATTAATAAAACTCCCATTCATTGAAAACCCGAGCATGTGGCTGCTGCTTTAACATACGGTCAGTAGGGGGCAATGAGATGGATTAAAACTTACTTTTATCATGGAAACATTTTTCTGCATGTTTTGACAGACATGCCAACGTACTCAGAGGGCCACTTTGGACACCCTTGGTTTAGAATGTACTCAGAGGGCCATATTTGGACACCCTTGTTTAGAACGTACTCAGAGGGCCACATTTGGACACCCTTGGTTTAGAATGTACTCTGAGGGCCACATTTGGACACCCTTGGTTTAGAACATACTCTGAGGGCCACATTTGGACACCCTTGGTTTAGAACGTACTCAGAGGGCCACATTTGGACACCCTTGGTTTAGAGCGTACTCAGAGGGCCACATTTGGACATCTTTGGTTTAGAACGTACTCTGAGGGCCACATTTGGACACCTTTGGTTTAGAACGTACTCTGAGGGCCACATTTTGACACCCTTGGTTTAGAACGTACTCTGAGGGCCACATTTTGACACCCTTGGTTTAGAACGTACTCTGAGGGCCACATTTTGACACCCTTGGTTTAGAACGTACTCTGAAGGCCACATTTGGACACTCTTGGTTTAGAACGTACTCTGAGGGCCACATTTTGACACCCTTGGTTTAGAACGTACTCTGAAGGCCACATTTTGACACCCTTGGTTTAGAACGTACTCTGAGGGCCACATTTTGACACCCTTGGTTTAGAACGTACTCTGAGGGCCACATTTTGACACCCTTGGTTTAGAACGTACCCTGAGGGCCACATTTTGACACCCTTGGTTTAGAACGTACTCTGAAGGCCACATTTGGACACCCTTGGTTTAGAACGTACTCTGAGGGCCATATTTTGACACCCTTGGTTTAGAACGTACTCTGAGGGCCACATTTTGACACCCTTGGTTTAGAACGTACTCTGAGGGCCACATTTTGACACCCTTGGTTTAGAACGTACTCTGAGGGCCACATTTGGACACCCTTGGTTTAGAACATTCCAGGATGTTTTACTCCAGGTGCTTTTCGTTTTCAAATGGTTAAAAAAACATTCTGCTTTAACGCATGACTACACACTGCTCACGTTTGTTTAAAAGAAAACAGTGTAACCTGGAATACATTAGAAAGTCTAGTTTTTTCCAGTCCAAGCCGTGCATGCGCGGCTGACGGGTTATAGAGCAGCACAAAGCACCTCGGGCTGTTTTAAGGAATCTCTTTTAGAACAGGTTTATTTCTCCAAAGGACATTGATGAATAGGTTGAGACTGAATGCTTGTTTGAGTAGGATCCTCGGCAACCTATGGTCCCTTTAACATTCTGTAATTGTCTCATTTATTGTTACATTTCCCCCTTTTATAATATTGTAAAGAGCTGCTTTAAATATAGCTTACAAAGTCTCTGTGAGCAAAGCCACTGGTACAGCGCAATAAGAGGACACTACCTTGTCTACCTCCTTGCCCTTTAGTATGTAGCATTCACATGCTGCAGGATGGTAATTACATAACATATTTGCTACTAGCAGTGTTAGAATTCTACATACATGTAGGGCAGGACTTTTCGTGCGTTGTCCAAAGTAGAGGAAATGGGAAATGTCTGATTTAGACAACTTTCCCAATTTGATTCAGTGGGTGGGTCTAAAATGGGCGTGACAATTGTTGTATTTTAAACGGATAATTATTGCATCATATGTAATAATTTATAGAAATGCCCTCAAAATGTGTAACCTTATCATATTATACACTCAGATACACCCACGACATGGAGCTCTGAGAAAAGAGGGATATTAGGATAGAAAATAGGGACAGAATGATTTGGGTGCAAAATAGGGACTGTCCATCCTACATAGGGACACTTGGGAGGTATGTTATATCACTCTTGCTATATATAATGTGCTTTGTTTTCACCAGTAAAGAATTACATATGCTGTATATTATTTAATTACATCTCCTTTGTATGTAATACTTACTCCTTCCTTACTACCTGTGATTGTCAGATTCAGCACCGAGAGCACAGCTCCTAACCCATATCAGCTATAGCCTTACAGAAAATCTGAATTAATGCTTGCGGTGTTTTTGAAGGGCTGGTTTGATTTAGGAAAATCACTAAATAGCAAATACACGGATGAAGAAAGATTGGTAGAATGAAACAATCTGTAGGCTTTTTTTGTTTACTTATATTACTTTGTACCAGTAATTCTAACAAAGTCCCATTGTGGGGTAGATTGTAAAGTGACTCGGTCAATGCCCTGTGAGAAATAAATCGTGTATATAAAAAAAAGTCTTACAAATTACTCGGAAGGTATAAAAACACAAACCATTTTGCTGCATTGTGTATTTATGTTAACGCCAATTCATTGTGCCTCTTTGATATGGCTCTGTGAAACGAGCTGCCATTTAATAAAGAACGGATTTCAATAATGCCCTTTCCAAAGAAGTCACCAGGGGGTCTATTCATTAATTACCAGAAAGGCAATTCCAACTGTGTCTGCCGTGCAAAGGCAGAACTGAAAACCGTTCGCCTTTTATCAGAGTTCAGGACAAACGGAACCCCAGTTCTTCCAAAGCTTAGCTTCGAAAACTAACAGATTTATTCTTTAACGTGAGCTTTCAAAGTGAGTTGCAAATTTAAGGTCAAAGTAGCAGAAGTGGATAAATTCTCAGTCAAGTCAGCTTTGCTTCACTTCAACTACTCTGGTCTGAAATTTGAAATTCGCTTATGAGTTCTCGCTGAATTCTCACTTTATTAAATAGCCTCTAATTTGGCGCCATTCGTGCATATGTAGCAGGAATTTTGCCAGAACATTAACCGGCTTTGCTGCCGAACCTGCAAACTCATTGGGTTTCTTAATGCATTGGGTAGGGTGTAAATGGGTGCTCCGCTGAATTCCTTGGTTGGAGCACAAATCCTGAGATCATCGGCTCCGTGAAGTATCAGGAATTCAAAGTGAATTTTATATTTTACAATAGATGAACTGAAAATTGAAATCATAGCTGAATTGGTGAATTTATATAATTTGGATATTTAGGCTTAACATCACTTTAAGGTTCACATTGAATTCTTCACAAATAATATTAAGCTGTCAGTGTTATCATGGTGTCAATCCAATCTTAATAACATTCACTAGTATTTAAATCGGATATTATGAAAAGAGTTTAATGGTAACAGTTACACTTTGTAGCGCTTTTTTGATCATTAGCCAACAGGAAAATGCTATCACAACAGAACCCATGCAAAGACAAATATCTGGCATTCTTTAGGGCCATTCAAACCCCTTACATATGATTATGAGGCTTACAAACGCCTCTTTGAAGAGAATTTCCAGTCTTACCTGCAGATCGCAACAATTAGAAAGGAAGATTATGTTAATAAAAATCAATTCTGAATCTATGGGAACAAAATGTTCACCGGTTTAATAAATCAGATCCCCATACTGGGAATCCTTCAAACACGTCTTTCTATGGCCGAAGCTTCGCCTCGATCTCTAGAAAAAAGACTTTCCTGCTTAGGGTAGAATACGAAGATCGCACACGATAATACGGGGCCACGAAACATGATAAAATGATCTGGTGTTTCACAGCTGTTCATCCTATGGCCCTTCATTCGGAAGACGCAGTTACAATGTTTATTGAAGTCTCTTGCTGTGAGGCTGCCATTGATTAGGTAACACAGCCGGGACAGACAAATAACGTCCTGGATTTCTGGTATTGAAACCAAGACGTGATACAAATATAAAAAGTGAAAATATAATTATCCCTACATTGAATCGCTGTTATCACCACTGTCCATTTCGCAGAAAAGTGCCCCCGGGCAGAATACCCAAAATACCCAGATTACTATACCTGGCCGAGTACCCAAAATACCCGGATTACAATACCTGGCAGAGTACCCAAAATACCCGGATTACTATACCTGGCAGAGTACCCAAAATACCCGGATTACAATACCTGGCAGAGTACCCAAAATACCCGGATTACTATACCTGTCAGAGTACCCAAAATACCCGGATTACTATACCTGGCAGAGTACCCAAAATACCCGGATTACAATACCTGGCAGAGTACCCAAAATACCCGGATTACTATACCTGGCAGAGTACCCAAAATACCCGGATTACAATACCTGGCAGAGTACCCAAAATACCCGGATTACTATACCTGTCAGAGTACCCAAAATACCCGGATTACTATACCTGGCAGAGTACCCAAAATACCCAGATTACTATACCTGGCAGAGTACCCAAAATACCCGGATTACTATACCTGGCAGAGTACCCAAAATACCCGGATTACTATACCTGGCAGAGTACCCAAAATACCCGGATTACAATACCTGGCAGAGTACCCAAAATACCCGGATTACTATACCTGGCAGAGTACCCAAAATACCCGGATTACAATACCTGGCAGAGTACCCAAAATACCCGGATTACTATACCTGTCAGAGTACCCAAAATACCCGGATTACTATACCTGGCAGAGTACCCAAAATACCCGGATTACTATACCTGGCAGAGTACCCAAAATACCCGGATTACTATACCTGTCAGAATACCCCAAATACCCGGATTACTATACCTGGCAGAGTACCCAAAATACCCGGATTACTATACCTGGCAGAGTACCCAAAATACCCGGATTACTATACCTGGCAGAGTACCCAAAATACCCGGATTACTATACCTGGCAGAGTACCCAAAATACCCGGATTACAATACCTGGCAGAGTACCCAAAATACCCGGATTACTATACCTGGCAGAGTACCCAAAATACCCGGATTACTATACCTGGCAGAGTACCCAAAATACCCGGATTACAATACCTGGCAGAGTACCCAAAATACCCGGATTACAATACCTGGCAGAGTACCCAAAATACCCGGATTACTATACCTGGCAGAGTTACCACAATACCCGGATTACTATACCTGGCAGAGTACCCAAAATACCCGGATTACTATACCTGGCAGAGTACCCAAAATACCCGGATTACTATACCTGGCAGAGTACCCAAAATACCCGGATTACTATACCTGGCAGAGTACCCAAAATACCCGGATTACTATACCTGGCAGAGTACCCAAAATACCCGGATTACTATACCTGGCAGAGTACCCAAAATACCCGGATTACAATACCTGGCAGAGTTACCACAATACCCGGATTACTATACCTGGCAGAGTACCCAAAATACCCGGATTACTATACCTGGCAGAGTACCCAAAATACCCGGATTACTATACCTGGCAGAGTACCCAAAATACCCGGATTACTATACCTGGCAGAGTACCCAAAATACCCGGATTACTATACCTGGCAGAGTACCCAAAATACCCGGATTACTATACCTGGCAGAGTACCCAAAATACCCGGATTACTATACCTGGCAGAGTACCCAAAATACCCGGATTACAATACCTGGCAGAGTACCCAAAATACCCGGATTACTATACCTGTCAGAGTACCCAAAATACCCGGATTACTATACCTGGCAGAGTACCCAAAATACCCGGATTACTATACCTGTCAGAGTACCCAAAATACCCGGATTACAATACCTGGCAGAGTACCCAAAATACCCGGATTACTATACCTGGCAGAGTTACCACAATACCCGGATTACTATACCTGGCAGAGTACCCAAAATACCCGGATTACTATACCTGGCAGAGTACCCAAAATACCCGGATTACAATACCTGGCAGAGTACCCAAAATACCCGGATTACTATACCTGGCAGAGTACCCAAAATACCGGATTACTATACCTGGCAGAGTACCCAAAATACCCGGATTACTATACCTGGCAGAGTACCACAATACCCGGATTACTATACCTGGCAGAGTACCCAAAATACCCGGATTACTATACCTGGCAGAGTACCCAAAATACCCGGATTACTATACCTGGCAGAGTTACCCAAAATACCCGGATTACTATACCTGGCAGAGTACCCAAAATACCCGGATTACTATACCTGGCAGAGTACCCAAAATACCCGGATTACTATACCTGTCAGAGTACCCAAAATACCCGGATTACTATACCTGGCAGAGTACCCAAAATACCCGGATTACTATACCTGGCAGAGTACCCAAAATACCCGGATTACTATACCTGGCAGAGTTACCACAATACCCGGATTACTATACCTGGCAGAGTACCCAAAATACCCGGATTACTATACCTGGCAGAGTACCCAAAATACCCGGATTACTATACCTGGCAGAGTACCCAAAATACCCGGATTACTATACCTGGCAGAGTACCCAAAATACCCGGATTACTATACCTGGCAGAGTACCCAAAATACCCGGATTACTATACCTGGCAGAGTACCCAAAATACCCGGATTACTATACCTGGCAGAGTACCCAAAATACCCGGATTACTATACCTGGCAGAGTTACCACAATACCTGGATTACTATACCTGGCAGAGTACCCAAAATACCTGGATTACTATACCTGGCAGAGTACCCAAAATACCCGGATTACTATACCTGGCAGAGTTACCACAATACCGGATTACTATACCTGGCAGAGTACCCAAAATACCCGGATTACTATACCTGGCAGAGTTACCACAATACCCGGATTACTATACCTGGCAGAATACCCCAAATACCCGGATTACTATACCTGTCAGAATACCCCAAATACCCGGATTACTATACCTGTCAGATACCCAAATACCCGGATTACTATACCTGGCAGAGTACCCAAAATACCCGGATTACTATACCTGGCAGAGTACCCAAAATACCCGGATTACTATACCTGGCAGAGTTACCACAATACCCGGATTACTATACCTGGCAGAGTACCCAAAATACCCGGATTACTATACCTGGCAGAGTACCCACAATACCCGGATTACTATACCTGGCAGAGTACCCAAAATACCCGGATTACTATACCTGGCAGAGTACCCAAAATACCCGGATTACTATACCTGGCAGAGTACCCAAAATACCCGGATTACTATACCTGGCAGAGTACCCAAAATACCCGGATTACTATACCTGGCAGAGTACCCAAAATACCCGGATTACTATACCTGGCAGAGTACCCAAAATACCCGGATTACTATACCTGGCAGAGTACCCAAAATACCCGGATTACTATACCTGGCAGAGTACCCAAAATACCCGGATTACTATACCTGGCAGAGTACCCAAAATACCCGGATTACTATACCTGGCAGAGTACCCAAAATACCCGGATTACTATACCTGGCAGAGTACCCAAAATACCCGGATTACTATACCTGGCAGAGTACCCAAAATACCCGGATTACTATACCTGGCAGAGTACCCAAAATACCCGGATTACAATACCTGGCAGAGTACCCAAAATACCCGGATTACTATACCTGGCAGAGTACCCAAAATACCCGGATTACAATACCTGGCAGAGTACCCAAAATACCCGGATTACTATACCTGGCAGAGTTACCACAATACCCGGATTACTATACCTGGCAGAGTACCCAAAATACCCGGATTACTATACCTGGCAGAGTACCCAAAATACCCGGATTACTATACCTGGCAGAGTACCCAAAATACCCGGATTACTATACCTGGCAGAGTACCCAAAATACCCGGATTACTATACCTGGCAGAGTTACCACAATACCCGGATTACTATACCTGGCAGAGTACCCAAAATACCCGGATTACTATACCTGGCAGAGTACCCAAAATACCCGGATTACTATACCTGGCAGAGTACCCAAAATACCCGGATTACTATACCTGGCAGAGTACCCAAAATACCCGGATTACTATACCTGTCAGAATACCCCAAATACCCGGATTACTATACCTGTCAGAATACCCCAAATACCCGGATTACTATACCTGGCAGAGTACCCAAAATACCCGGATTACTATACCTGGCAGAGTACCCAAAATACCCGGATTACTATACCTGGCAGAGTACCCAAAATACCCGGATTACTATACCTGGCAGAGTTACCACAATACCCGGATTACTATACCTGGCAGAGTACCCAAAATACCCGGATTACTATACCTGGCAGAGTACCCAAAATACCCGGATTACTATACCTGGCAGAGTACCCAAAATACCCGGATTACTATACCTGGCAGAGTACCCAAAATACCCGGATTACTATACCTGGCAGAGTACCCAAAATACCCGGATTACTATACCTGGCAGAGTACCCAAAATACCCGGATTACTATACCTGGCAGAGTACCCAAAATACCCGGATTACTATACCTGGCAGAGTACCCAAAATACCCGGATTACTATACCTGGCAGAGTACCCAAAATACCCGGATTACTATACCTGGCAGAGTACCCAAAATACCCGGATTACTATACCTGGCAGAGTACCCAAAATACCCGGATTACTATACCTGGCAGAGTACCCAAAATACCCGGATTACTATACCTGGCAGAGTACCCAAAATACCCGGATTACAATACCTGGCAGAGTACCCAAAATACCCGGATTACTATACCTGGCAGAGTACCCAAAATACCCGGATTACAATACCTGGCAGAGTACCCAAAATACCCGGATTACTATACCTGGCAGAGTTACCACAATACCCGGATTACTATACCTGGCAGAGTACCCCAAAATACCCGGATTACTATACCTGGCAGAGTACCCAAAATACCCGGATTACTATACCTGGCAGAGTTACCACAATACCCGGATTACTATACCTGGCAGAGTACCCAAAATACCCGGATTACTATACCTGGCAGAGTACCCAAAATACCCGGATTACTATACCTGGCAGAGTACCCAAAATACCCGGATTACTATACCTGGCAGAGTACCCAAAATACCCGGATTACTATACCTGTCAGAATACCCCAAATACCCGGATTACTATACCTGTCAGAATACCCCAAATACCCGGATTACTATACCTGTCAGAATACCCCAAATACCCGGATTACTATACCTGGCAGAGTACCCAAAATACCCGGATTACTATACCTGGCAGAGTACCCAAAATACCCAGATTACTATACCTGGCAGAGTACCCAAAATACCCGGATTACTATACCTGGCAGAGTACCCAAAATACCCGGATTACTATACCTGGCAGAGTACCCAAAATACCCGGATTACTATACCTGGCAGAGTACCCAAAATACCCGGATTACTATACCTGGCAGAGTACCCAAAATACCCGGATTACTATACCTGGCAGAGTACCCAAAATACCCGGATTACTATACCTGGCAGAGTACCCAAAATACCCGGATTACAATACCTGGCAGAGTACCCAAAATACCCGGATTACTATACCTGGCAGAGTACCCAAAATACCCGGATTACAATACCTGGCAGAGTACCCAAAATACCCGGATTACTATACCTGGCAGAGTTACCACAATACCCGGATTACTATACCTGGCAGAGTACCCAAAATACCCGGATTACTATACCTGGCAGAGTTACCACAATACCCGGATTACTATACCTGGCAGAGTACCCAAAATACCCGGATTACTATACCTGGCAGAGTACCCAAAATACCCGGATTACTGTACCTGGCAGAGTACCCAAAATACCCGGATTACTATACCTGGCAGAGTACCCAAAATACCCGGATTACTATACCTGTCAGAATACCCCAAATACCCGGATTACTATACCTGTCAGAATACCCCAAATACCCGGATTACTATACCTGTCAGAATACCCCAAATACCCGGATTACTATACCTGGCAGAGTACCCAAAATACCCGGATTACTATACCTGGCAGAGTACCCAAAATACCCGGATTACTATACCTGGCAGAGTACCTAAAATACCCGGATTACTATACCTGGCAGAGTACCCAAAATACCCAGATTACTATACCTGGCAGAGTACCCAAAATACCCGGATTACTATACCTGGCAGAGTACCCAAAATACCCGGATTACTATACCTGGCAGAGTTACCACAATACCCGGATTACTATACCTGGCAGAGTACCCAAAATACCCGGATTACTATACCTGGCAGAGTACCCAAAATACCCGGATTACTATACCTGGCAGAGTACCCAAAATACCCGGATTACTATACCTGGCAGAGTACCCAAAATACCCGGATTACTATACCTGGCAGAGTACCCAAAATACCCGGATTACTATACCTGGCAGAGTACCCAAAATACCCGGATTACTATACCTGGCAGAGTACCCAAAATACCCGGATTACTATACCTGGCAGAGTACCCAAAATACCCGGATTACTATACCTGGCAGAGTTACCACAATACCCGGATTACTATACCTGGCAGAATACCCCAAATACCCGGATTACTATACCTGTCAGAATACCCCAAATACCCGGATTACTATACCTGGCAGAGTACCCAAAATACCCGGATTACTATACCTGGCAGAGTACCCAAAATACCGGGATTACTATACCTGGCAGAGTTACCACAATACCCGGATTACAATACCTGGCAGAGTACCCAAAATACCCGGATTACTATACCTGGCAGAGTACCCAAAATACCCGGATTACTATACCTGGCAGAGTACCCAAAATACCCGGATTACTATACCTGGCAGAGTACCCAAATACCCGGATTACTATACCTGTCAGAATACCCCAAATACCCGGATTACTATACCTGTCAGAATACCCCAAATACCCGGATTACTATACCTGTCAGAATACCCCAAATACCCGGATTACTATACCTGGCAGAGTACCCAAAATACCCGGATTACTATACCTGGCAGAGTACCCAAAATACCCAGATTACTATACCTGGCAGAGTACCCAAAATACCCGGATTACTATACCTGGCAGAGTACCCAAAATACCCGGATTACTATACCTGGCAGAGTTACCACAATACCCGGATTACTATACCTGGCAGAGTTACCACAATACCCGGATTACTATACCTGGCAGAGTACCCAAAATACCCGGATTACTATACCTGGCAGAGTACCCAAAATACCCGGATTACTATACCTGGCAGAGTACCCAAAATACCCGGATTACTATACCTGGCAGAGTACCCAAAATACCCGGATTACTATACCTGGCAGAGTACCCAAAATACCCGGATTACTATACCTGGCAGAGTACCCAAAATACCCGGATTACTATACCTGGCAGAGTACCCAAAATACCCGGATTACTATACCTGGCAGAGTACCCAAAATACCCGGATTACTATACCTGGCAGAGTTACCACAATACCCGGATTACTATACCTGGCAGAATACCCCAAATACCCGGATTACTATACCTGTCAGAATACCCCAAATACCCGGATTACTATACCTGGCAGAGTACCCAAAATACCCGGATTACTATACCTGGCAGAGTACCCAAAATACCGGGATTACTATACCTGGCAGAGTACCCAAAATACCCGGATTACTATACCTGTCAGAATACCCCAAATACCCAGATTACTATACCTGGCAGAGTACCCAAAATACCCGGATTACTATACCTGTCAAAGAACCCAAAATACCCGGATTACCATAGCTGGTGGAGAACTCAAAATACCCGGACTACCACAGCTGGTGGAGAACTCAAAATACCCGGACTACCACAGCTGGTGGAGAACTCAAAATACCTGTGAGAGACCTGACCAGTCATTTGGGACATGCGTGGTATCTACATGACATATCCGGGCTGGCATGTTGGCAGTCTAATTTGCTAAGCGCTCAGCACCAGGGGGATAAAATGTGATTCGGACCCTCGAAGTGGGAACTACCCAAAGGGTGACATGGGGTATCCTTCATACCCTGGATAGGAGGGACAGAGAGTGGATTTACAGTTACTGCGATCACTAGGGAGGGGGCCCTGGGTTATATTCCTGCACTATATAGGAGTATGGGATAAGATATCAGAAGGAAGTAGTGGACAAAGCTTTTAAAGAGGTAATCCCTGGAGTAAAATGGCTGCCAGGCAACAAAATCCCAGAAAACCTTAGAGATATATTAAATGCCGGCTCAGCTTTAATATCCAGCTCTTTAATGCTCTGCTCGTTAATATCGTGCTCATTAATAACCAGCATATTACTATTTTTTTTTCTAGTGAGTAGATATTTATTTGACATATAAATATAAATGTAAGCACACAATTGACTTGAATAATTTTAAAAGATCTTCTGTTCTAAGACGGGGATTTATTTACTAAATTGACAATTGCGGAAAACTAATGGGGAAAGCAAACGTTTTAGGCAAAAACAGAGAAAACTGTAAAATTAATCTATTCGGCTATTTCAGGTGAAAATCTGCAATCCCTTTGTCAATACCCATAATTATTGGTTTAGTTTTTAAGATGTTCCATTTTTAGAACTGATTTTTCTGTCCTATTTTTCAGATCACAGTGAGGCCGAATGACTGCAGTCTATCAGTACTCTCTAAAGTCGAACGGATATGAACAGATTATGGGATATACATTCCTTATAAACTCAGCATCAGCAGAGGGTGATAGGCTTTAAGAGCCAAGAGGGCCCTACTATGACAAAGTCTACGCTGCGGCCACAAATGGCTCGCCGATTAGCACTTTGCCATGTTTGTAAAAGGTCACTTTTAAACGTAAAAGGACAATTTTACGTATAAGAGTTCTTGGATGACGCTGAACTGTCTAAACAGATACTAATATGAAAACATTCTTTTTATACAAATTCTGGATACATTTCTCTTTATGCTATTCATGTAATACACTGAATTCTTCTCTGTAAGTGTAGTCAACCTATCATATTAGCAGAATTAATGTTTTTTTAATTGCCAGGCAGAACACGGCAGGGAAGGGATTCTGTGAAAGGAATTTTGGGAGGGGAGGCTTTTTGATTTCGAAGCTCCCCGGCCCCTCTGTGTACAAGGAGTGTGCAGACTCGTGTCACAGTCTCTGAAAGAACTTTAATTGAACCAGCGCGAGAGGAATCAGTACAGGTTTGTTTCTGACTAACCTCAGAAGCAACAGCGAAATGAAAGAGTCTTTTAAACCGGGGCTGCGCTAAGCGAGGTTAACTCCTTATTCCCAGCGGAACGCCGCACTCTGCCAGGGTTAAAACCAGCTAGAATAAACACGCGCAGGGTTATTCAATAAACAGTGAACTGTCAGGAATTCAAAGGGAATTCAAAATCCATTTTATGGCAAACTAGTCAAACAGACAGCGTAGCAGACACAGAGAATGGCTGTTTTTGACTGAAATGTGAAATTCATTTTGAATTCTGGATGATTCGTGCGTTAGTAAATAATGATGATGGATACTTTGTAATGTACGAGTTTAATTATGGGGCTGTATACGGAAGCAGATAACATGAAGCTGGTTAATCACAGGGTTGTGTAAGATGAGAACGGGTGATATCTCCATTATAGGATTGCTAATATGTATCCACAAATATTCAGGCACAGCCTTAACTCCTGGTTACTGTCTTTCCCCATTGTCACCGTCTCGTTAACCTGGCTTTACAATACATTGGACAGAGCTTCGCTGGGGATCTCGAAATACCGTTTACAATGGGATAACATCACAATGGATCAATAGCCTTCAGATCCTGCCCTGCGCTATTTAATATAATGGCTGAGAGGTCAGAAAGTCAAAAAACAGGCAGGGCTACTGCTAATCTAGCCAGCAGGGATTTATCTTGTATTCCTACATAGCTGGACTACCCTGTCATCCAGTACCCAGAATCCTCTGCTTTGTTTATGTAGAAACCACCAACAGACAAAAACTGCATGCAAACAGGTGGTGGCTCAGCCATTTCCTTTCAGACACCCTGTGCACCAGAAGTATATACAGAGTTTAAAGGGAGACTCCGAGCACCATAACCCGTGCAGCTCACTGTAGTAGTTATGGTGCCAGACGTGCTCTGACCCCTCCCTCCCCCCACGTTCCGCCACCATGGTAAGGTGACAAACTGTTTTCGAATGGTTTGACTTCTTACCTCGCTCCTTGTTTACTTCACTAACACCAAAGAGCGGGAGTCCATCAGATCCCCTGAGCTACGTCCTGTTGACACACTGGCTGAGAGTGTCAGATGATCACTCTCAGCAAATGAGACAGCTTCCGCCTCTCTCGCTGAGGTAGTGACGGCAGGAAGAAGCCAAATGGCTCTAAAATGGTTTCACTACGTACAATGAAGACGTAGTTCCTATCAAACTGTAGTGGTTATGGTGCTTGGAAATTCCTGTGATGGGTAGAAACATCTAACAGGACAGTAGATATCATGTACAGTTGATTTTTCATGTACTATTAGCTGGGCCGGTAACTTTTTTCAGTTTTTTTTTCTTTGTACTGTAATGCAGGGTTATTCTATAAACTCCAATTTGTGGTCAATTAAAATACAAATGGTAAAATGTAGCTGTGACTATAGACGCGTTTCCCAGAGATGCTTCTCAGTTGCCACTGGGCTCTCACTGCAGTTTGGAGTTTAGTAAATTAACCTGCAAACTGTCATACCAGGAGCCCAGGGCTAAACTCTGCATTCACGGACCCTCTGTCGGCGCATCTATTTTTAGTAAATACCAGTTATCTGCGTTTAACATTTTCCAGCCCAACGGAATATTGTGAGATGACGCGAGTGTCACCACAATGTACTGCGCGCAGCGGCTGTCTGAAAGAGGAACTGTCACTTTGGAGATAAATGGCTCCTATTGGTTGGTTTGTTTGGTTTTCAATAATATCACCTGGCAGAGCCTGGCATCATTTGCAAATTAACATAATTTCACAGCATCATGGGAAAAATATTCCAGCTTCCTTCATCAATCACATGCCTAATCCTCAATGTGTTAAATGATAGAAAGGAAACAATATGTTCATCTTGTCAAATATGTACATAACTGTAAGGTTTCTCTTTAACCAGACGAGTGTTTATTTTGTTTTGTTTCTCCTGCATCGTAATGTGACATATTATATTGTTAATAAAGTAAGACAATTCGTGAAACATACTAAATCGCCTGTGTGGGGGCTGTTTGTGGTTTCTCTGTTTCTATATTTGTTTAACCCCTTAAGGACCAAACTTCTGGAATAAAAGGGAATCATGACATGTCACACATCTCATGTGTCCTTAAGGGGTTAATGCTGTTTATTATATTTATATTCTATGTATTTGATGTTTCCCTGATTGAAATTAATAGATACACGTTTATTGTACTCACTTTTTTCTGTCTATGTATTCACAAATCACGCATTATATAAATGTTATCTAAATATTTTTTAACCCCTTGGAGGACAATAACATGCCAGGTATATGTGTATATGAGAGGGATGTGAATAAATCCTGGTCTCTAAGGGGTTAAACAGCTCCATGTTAGCGTGTCGCTGTAATAAGAAACCCAAACTCTAGGGAGCTCCGGTTCTGCCCTAGGGCGCCCTGCAAACAGCGCAGAGAATGCCAGTCTATGCCAGCTGTTTGCAGTGTTTAAACAGAAATGAACATTGTGTTTCGCAAAGAGATCTGGGTGTATTCTATCCAAACAGAGAGATATGAATTCATCTCAATTTATGAAACTGTCTATATCCATCACCGAGATCTGCTCTGTCCTAATACACAGAACCCTAATCCATCAATTCAATACTCACAATACCCAGCTATTACTCCACCATACCTGTGGATTAAAGGGACACTCCAAACACCTAAAGCAGTACGCTGGAATGCTTTATATACGAAGAGTGTGTCCTCTTTTACAAAAAGTAGAAATTAGCACTTTTATAAATAAACCTTGTTACACCACCCTACCTGTCAATCAGACAACCAGTCCTGTTATTTCCTGGTTTGGTTTGCTCAGTGGAACTAAACCCAAGAGGCAGCAATTGCCCAGAGCACCTGCCTTGCAAAGACTTCTCATTGAGCTGCATTGGGAAGTCTGTGATTGGACAGACACAGAAAGCCAGGGTGGGGTTAGAAAGGGAGGGATTGTAAAGGCTGCAGACAGGAGATCTACAGAATTTGTAAGCTGTTTTAGACATACCACCAAGGAAAAATGAATAAATGCATGAATGTTTTCATTGGGGGAATATCTATTAAATAGTGATTTTTATCTGTTTGCATTTTGGCATCTTTCACCTCCTCCTAATACAGAGACAGCAGGACACTTACCTCTCACCTCCTCCTAATACACAGACATCAGGAGACGTACCTTTCACCTCCTCCTAACACACAGACATCAGGAGACGTACCTTTCACCTCCTCCTAATACACAGACATCAGGACGCCTACCTCTCACCTCCTCCTAATACACAGACATCAGGACACGTACCTCTCACCCCCTCCTAATACACAGACATCAGGACACGCACCTCTCACCTCCTCCTAATACACAGACATCAGGACACGCACCTCTCACCTCCTCCTAATACACAGACATCAGGACACCTACCTCTCACCTCCTCCTAATACACAGACATCAGGACACCTACCTCTCACCTCCTCCTAATACACAGACATCAGGACACCTACCTCTCACCTCCTAATACACGCTTCCCTCCTGCTAATGTAGAGATTATCAAGACAGACCTCTCACCACATCCTAATACACAGATAATATTTTGTAGACAGATTTTCTTGCACTTATTCTTACCCACATGATGACAGTTTGAACGTCCAGTAAAGCAGAAACGCTATCACTATAAGCTCTGAATAAAGGGGGAGTGGGTCCATGGTTGGGGTTAGTAGGGTCTTAGGTCAGGGTGAGTGGGTCCAGGGTTGGGGTCAATAAGGTCTCGGGTTAGGGTGAATGGGTCCATGGTTGAGGTTAGTAGGGTCTCAGGTTAGGCTGAGTGGGACCATGGTTGCGGTTACTAGGGTTCCTGGTTCAGATGAGTGGGTCCATGGTTGGGGTTAGTAGGGTCCCTTGTTAGGGTGAGTGGGTCCATGGTTGGGGTTAGTAGGGTCCCTAGTTAGGGTGAGTGGGTCCATGGTTGGGGTTAGTAGGGTCCCTTGTTAGGGTGAGTGGGTCCATGGTTGGGGTTAGTAGGGTCCCTTGTTAGGGTGAGTGGGTCCATGGTTGAGGTTAGTAGGGTCCCATGTTAAGATGAGTGGGTCAATGGTTGGGGTTAGTAGGGTCCCTGGTTAAGATGAGTGGGTCCATGGTTGAGGTTAGTAGGGTCTCAGGTTAGGTTAAGTGGGACCATGGTTGAGGTTCATAGGGTCCCTGGTTAGGGTGAGTGGGTCCATGGTTGAGGTTAGTAGTGTCCCAGGTTAAGATGAATGAGTCCATTATTGAGTTTCATAGGGTTTCAGGTTACGGTGAGTGGGACCAGAGTTGGGTTAAAGGAATTTTGGGCTTAGCATGGTCCTTGGTTTGAAAAAAAGGGTCCAGAATTACATGTCAGTGCTTCCTTGAATCCAGAATTTGTTTGGTCCAGGGTAAGGGTCAGTAAGGTGCAGTTTGGAATTTTGAGACCTCATAGTTAGTGTGGATCAAGGGTCTCAGTTTGTGGGTCCATGGTTAGGTTTGTTGGGGTTCAGGGTTAGGTTTAGTTCAGTTTAAGGTTATGTTTAGTGGGGGTACAGGGGAAGTGTTTCTGTGGTCTATGGTTTTTGGTTTAGTGGGGTCCAGTAGAGGCGTATGTGGGGTCCAGAGATTGCATTTTGGGGACATTGGCTAGGAGGGATTCAGATTTTGTGGATTCACGGTCAGAGGTAGCTGAGGGATTATTCCACTTTAATGTGTATTATTACATTTAAACCCTAAAAGAGTATTAATGCCACTTTTCTCATAGGGAATTACATTCATGAAGTTACAGCAAATTGAACACAATGTGAAACCTGGCTACTGTAAATGGATAGTTAAATAAATTCAATATAAGGAGCTTTATAGAGAGTCCATGAACCCTGGCCCCTTGTGCCCCCTGAAAGGGCTAATCCTTGCCTTACTATAGTCACTCTGTATTAGTTATTCTGAACTCACACAATGATATCTCAGCCCCCTTGTCTTTACTGCACCATACTCACTGTATATCACACTTTTCCTGCATTAAACACAACAACCAGCAAACCGTACTGTCAGCCCCTCGGTGCCAGCTGTGAGGTGCCCAGTGCCCAGTGCCAGTAATGCCCTGCTAGGTCTTACAAGGAGCCCTCAGTACTAACAGTCACTGTATCCCTCTGTCCTGCTCACTAACAGTCTGTCTCTGTAAAACACCACTATTGGGAAACCTAGGCACTCTTAACCCCTCACTACCCAGAGTGTGCCAGGGGGAGCAGGGCACTGCCAGCTCAGTGCAGGGTCAGTCTTACCTGGGAGCTCTGCAGACTTTCTCCAGTTAATGTGAGTAAATCCAGGTGAAGCACAGATTAGGAAGTGGAGGATTTGTGGAATGAGCAAGGAGGGGTAAGGAGTCTAGTTTTGGGCAGGGGGAAGGGGTTTGTGTCTGTAGCTGAGAGGTTTCTGTTTAATCTGTGCTCGGTGTGACAGTTCATCTCTCTCCCTCTCTCCTCCTCCTTCTCCAAGCCTTGAACAAGCCCTTTGCCCCTGACATCAGAGTGACGTCATTGTGACTCCCTTGAAGACATACAGGTAGGTACACAGCCACACCTTGTGTTACATTAACCCCCAATGAGCAGCCCATGGGGGCAGGATGTTACCATGGGACTTAGAACTCAAAACAAAGGCTCAGCAGCACATTACCAACTTCTGTCTATATTCACACACACACATGATCGATTATATATTGGTCCCTGATCAGTGACATATTACTTGCAAATATTAATATTATTAAAGATCAGAGTTTGGGGAGGTTTTCTTCACTGAGATAAATGTCAGCAGCCATGTATGTGAATTCAATTATTATCTGTTTATTTGTGTAGATAAATTGTTGCAATTTGTTTGTAGAGATGTTGAACTTTTCAACGTCATTATCAATATGTTATTATAGACTTTGAATGAAAAAAACGGATTTATATAGACTGTGAATCTAATTAGTATCAGTTTATTAGTATACATTTTGCACTAAATTAGCCTTTTTGTTTGTACAAAGTGTGAATTGAATTATTGTATTTATTTCTATAGATTGTTAATTATTATCCATTTATTTGCATGGACTGTGAATGATTTTTTTGTTTATCAGTTTATTTCTATAGAACGTAAGTTAATTATTATCCATTGATTTTCATAGATTATGAAATAAATAATTTTCCATTTATTTGTATAGATTGTGAATTGGACTTCTGTATGCGTCTGTTTGTAGGTTGTGAGTTAATTTACTTACGTAACTCGTAATAAATTCCCCAGCTTTGAATGTGAGACAAAAAGGATATTAGAACATAATGCGAAGGAAGGGAATAATGTATATTTACATCTAGTTGGTTATTCCATGCCGAGTCATGTTTGGGAAATATACAACTGTGATTTTTCCAGCATAGTTTCCTTGTTTGTTTGTTTGTTTTTTTCCATAAAAACACAAATTAGTTGTAAAAAATGCGGAGGCTGACATAGAATTGACATAGAAAAGCAGTTTAAAAGTCCCACGGAATCTCTACCGCCATGATCTTTGGTAATATTTGAGGTTTGTTAGATGATCCATGATCTTTGGTAATATTTGAGGTTTGCTAGATGATCCATGATCTTTGGTAATATTTGAGGTTTGTTAGATGATCCATGATCTTTGGTAATATTTGAGGTTTGTTAGATGATCCATGATCTTTGGTAATATTTGAGGTTTGTTAGATGATCCATGATCTTTGGTAATATTTGAGGTTTGTTAGATGATCCATGATCTTTGGTAATATTTGAGGTTTGTTAGATGATCCATGATCTTTGGTAATATTTGAGGTTTGTTAGATGATCCATGATCTTTGGTAATATTTGAGGTTTGTTAGATGATCCATGATCTTTGGTAATATTTGAGGTTTGTTAGATGATCCATGATCTTTGGTAATATTTGAGGTTTGTTAGATGATCCAAGATCTTTGGTAATATTTGAGGTTTGTTAGATGATCCATGATCTTTGGTAATATTTGAGGTTTGTTAGATGATCCATGATCTTTGGTAATATTTGAGATTTGTTAGATGATCCATGATCTTTGGTAATATTTGACATTTACTAGATGATCCATGATCTTTGGTAATATTTGAGGTTTGCTAGATGATCCATGATCTTTGGTAATATTTGAGGTTTGCTAGATGATCCATGATCTTTGGTAATATTTTAGGTTTGCTAGATGATCCATGATCTTTGGTAATATTTGAGGTTTGTTAGATGATCCATGATCTTTGGTAATATTTGAGGTTTGCTAGATGATCCATGATCTTTGGTAATATTTGAGGTTTGCTAGATGATCCATGATCTTTGGTAATATTTGAGGTTTGTTAGATGATCCATGATCTTTGGTAATATATGTGGTTGGTTAGATCTATTCACTAAGGTCCGAATTAAACAAGCTGAAATATTAATGGCAAAATCTAAGCAAAAATAGCTCTAGGTATAGCTGAGTTGGATTATTTATACAGTTTAGCAATTTCAGCCCACATATTGCCATTCATGTTCATTTTTCTACAATTCGGAGCTTAGTGAATTATTATTATTTTATTATTTATATAGCGCCATCAGATTCCGCAGACCTTTTTATTATTTCGGAATGTTGCGTCAATCGATGCACTTCTGCAAATCATCACCTACATTATAGATGGCATTGCCCACGCTAACACCCATGCTGGTGAACAGGCTCCATGTGCTACATTTCCACGGGGAGCGAAATTCATGGACATTGTGAGCGAAAACCTCTCAAAGTAAGGCCTAAAAAGTAAAAACCTTTACATGTCTCGCAGTTCTTCACGTAAAATTGTACTTATCACAGACATTACAATTAAACAACATTTAATAAAAATTTATTTTTTATGTAAATTGCAGGTGACAAATCCGCCCTTCATTCCCATCGTTCAGACTTGATTAGGAGTACGTAGACAGTCGCAAGATTGGCGTCAAAGGTGACAACGTGATTGTCCGTCAGAGGAGAAATGAGGAGTATAAACCTCGAACCTGCTTCCAGACCAATTAAAAGTCGATATAGATATGCATTCAATCCCCCCCACCCTCTTCATTATTTCGGCACTGCCTAACCATACTTTATCTCTGTCTCCACTTTTACCATTAACTTATTGCTTTTAAAACTTTAGTATTTTTTTATCATACAGCAATAAACCATAAAAGCCAGTGTAAATCCAGCTACGTGATGCTTCTTGTCACTTTCTAAGTAGCTGCATGCTTGAAAGGGCATTATGTTACCCAGATCTCTATTCTAAATTGAGATCTTTTATTGTCAGTAACTGCTTTTGTTGTGCTGTGAGCTCTTAGTTCCACCGTTTAAGCTTATTGTGCGCTGATTGTGATGCCCCTGGGTTGGGCGTGTGTCAGGACAGGTGGAGACCAGAACATGCCCGCAGGATTAGAACAGACATGACTGCTTGTGGAATGTAACGTCCCGCGTAACGTAGAGGCCGTGGGTTTGAGAAACCATGAATGATGTGTGGGCTCAGGGTTTTAAGGACCGGTGGCTGTGTGTGTGTGCAGCGTGTAGTTTTTTGCTATCAGGGAAAGAATCCCTATCTCACTACGTGTAATAAATTATTTATCAAATGCCAAACTTCCTTCAGCCAGCTGTACCATGAAAAACGGGAATAGCCGAGCTTGGATAGTATTTTTGTTTATTTACCAACAATGTGCTTTGATGTAAAAACCAAATTCAAGTCAATGAATATAATGAGAAATTAAAGTTCAAATAGTCAAACTGTGGCTACAGCTGAGATGAAGAATTTTTCAGAATCACTTGTTTTTGTCTAAAATCTAGCAATTCAGTTTTCAGTTAATTATAATTCATTCTTCATTTAATAACCCCCAAACATATAAAAATAAATGATACCAAAACTGGCTTCAATTTAATATTGTTGGATAAGCGATAGGTGATTTACTATTTTAATTACATTTTTAAAATGATGAAAATATTAAAAAAACTTTAATATTTTGCTATTTTTGGATATATCAATTTTTTTTTATATTCTTTATTTTTGTTGTGCACGAAAGAACATATGCATGTTAGCAATGCCACAATAGTAATCACATGCAATTTGTAAACAATTATTAGTTAACAGTTACATGGCATTCTGAGTGTCGCACAATTTTTTAAAGGTGTATAGAAGCTAAATACAAGCTGGTTAGTTACAGGCTTAGAACATTAAGACATGTAGCGTTCCTTAGGAGCAGAAGGGTTAATATAGGCATACATAAAGATTTCAACTAGCAGGGTCACTTTTAGCAGACACAGCTATATTCAGCTGAGCTCCTTAAGTAAGAATTCCAGGAAGGAAAAAATCTATCTAAACAGAGGTCCAACGTGGGTTTTTTCAGGGACCAAACATTACGATACCTCGTACATTAGGGAAAGCAAAAAATACAGTATTTTCTGTTGGTGGGACACTATTTGCTTGTGCATTTGTGCATAGGTCAGTTAACAAGCACACAGTGACATTTTTAAATGAAAAAAAAAAATAAAAAAAAAATAAAATAATAATAATAAAAAATAATAATAATAAATAAATAGAAAATAAATAAATAAATAAATAAATTTAAAAAATTGCATTTCGTAGACACTGATATCGATTACCATCAAAATAGACAAGCCTAGTCAAAATATATAACTATGCTGATCATGCTTAGTGTCATGCTGGTAGTGGGAAATAGCCATATGTTTAGAGGAATTGTAAACTGTGTAACCTATGGTGCTGATTAAGGTAAACTTTGAGAAACATATCATACATACTATCTGCTATGCTATTTGTTATGTCACTTGCTAAGTCAAGTTATGCAGTTTAACGTTTAAGGGTAGTCCAGGATACAGTGTCTCAGTTATAGCCGGTTTGGTGAGGTTATGTATTGTCCCCGCTTATGGGCCTATAGGGGGCCTAATCTGCCACCAGTGCTTGCTCTCTTGATTACCCCTTGCCAGTTCTGGGGACTTGGTGAGCGGGCCAGCTGCAACGGATGGTGTGGTGCCGCGGCCATGCGTCTCCACCTGCAGGGTCCGGAGGTGTTCTCCGCCCGTGTCTATCACTGGTGAGGAGCTGTGCTGTCATGGGGTGCGCCGCGCGGTTTGCGGTGTCAGTCCTTGTATGCAGAGGCTCGTTGCGTTGGGCGGAGAATTCCGGTGCCGCCTGGTGGCGAGTGGATCGATCAGGCTTGGTGGACTCACTCTGCTGTGTGCGAAGGTGAGTGGGGTATTTTGGTGTTTCCTGGCCCTCTGGTCTCCTGCTTTTCCCCCGGCTGGAGGCTGTTTTGGGGGCTCGAAGTGGGTAGTAGCAGAGGTGGCGCCGGGTGACCGGGCGTATCCATGCCGCCATTTCCTTCACGACCTGGTGAAGTTGCTGACTCTTGGTGCGGAGTTTTATCCGTAGGTTGGCATAGAGTAGGTCGAAAAACTCCAGAGTGTGAGCAGGCGGTGTGGTGAGGGTTCTGTTTGCTACCGGTCATGTCTGCGCCGCCATCTTGCTTGGGCCCTCATAGACCCGCTCGGCTGTAAGTTTGTCCGCTTGTGCGAGTTGGTTTCTGGGGGTGGTCGGCCCCCGCAAGGACCGGGATAATCCCCGCCGGGCCAGAGGGGGGGGGCAGCAGGGCAGTGTTTGATTGCCGCTTGTGAGGAGGTTCTGTGCCGGGGTATCGGCCGCTTCCCCCAGGCCTCAGGCTCTGCTCTAGTGTAGGCCGCATGGTCGGTTCAGGTGCTTGCGTCGTGTTTGATTGTTGAACGGGTATTGTTCTGTTCCCCGTGCGGTCCTGGTTCTGTTTATATGCTTCTTGCGTATCTGGCACAGTTTTGGTGGTCGTGAGAGTCGTTTTCATGTCTGTTAGTGCAGGAGCCCACAGAAAGCACCTCCGTCCATTTTGGCTGCCAGGCCCCGCCCCCCCGGATATATCAATTTTTTTATATATGAAATATATTTTGATATTTTTATATTCTTTTATAAATATTTTTAAACGTTTATCTAAAAATATTAAATGATTTGGAAAGCTTATCCGACAGTATTAAGTCGAGGCCGTCAAAACCAGTGAGTTTTAGAAAGAATTAAGAATCGATCATTTCGTATTTCTGTGCATTATTAATGCTCTGATCTTTGTACAGTTTGTCTTTGAAATCATTGACTTCAAAAGGTGATTTCTGGGTGTAGTCTGTTGTTCAATAAGCTCTTATCACAAAGTTTTTTCCCTGGTCAAAGCCCGAGGTATTAATATGAAACTAACAGCATCCACACCTTGCAACCTGTGGCCCAACCTCATTCCAAGTCCTTTTGCTGATCCATTTATCTAGGTTGTTGCCTCCAAGGTACCTTAGTGCTACATTTAACCACATTTAACTCACATTCTCTGCGTCAGCTACAACACACCCTAAATCTGTCATTTAATCGCTCTGGTTCCTTGCCAAGTACCACAATATTAATATCCTTAACTTGTCTCACCCCACTTCCCAGGTAATTATGGCTCTAATGTAGTCTACCTCCATGTGATCGTCTAGCAAATCTTCATCCCCAAAGACGTTGTTAATTTTTTTGACCTTTATTGTTAGAACTCTGCATAGTAACTGAACCATACCTCCCAAGTGTCCTTATTTAGGAAGGACAGTCCCCATGTAGGGCCCAAATCCACCAGTCACTCTTTATAATCCTAATGTCCCTCTTTTCTAGGAGCTCCATATTGTTGGTGTATCTCAGTGTATAACAGAACCCCACAGCAATAATACTCCCAGTAATGTGTCTGAGTGTATAACAGCGCTCCACAGCAATAATACTCCCAGTAATGTGTCTGAGTGTATGACAGAGCTCCACAGCAATAATACTCCCAGTAATGTGTCTGAGTGTATAACAGAGCTCCACAGCAATAATACTCCCAGTAATGTGTCTGGGTGTATAACAGAGCTCCACAGCAATAATACTCCCAGTAATGTGTCTGAGTGTATAACAGAACTCCACAGCAATAATACTCCCAGTAATGTGTCTGAGTGTATAACAGAGCTCCACAGCAATAATACTCCCAGTAATGTGTCTGAGTGTATAACAGAGCTCCACAGCAATAATACTCCCAGTAATGTGTCTGAGTGTATAACAGAGCTCCACAGCAATAATACTCCCAGTAATGTGTCTGAGTGTATAACAGAGCTCCACAGCAATAATACTCCCAGTAATGTGTCTGAGTGTATAACAGAGCCCCACAGCAATAATACTCCCAGTAATGTGTCTGAGTGTATAACAGAGCCCCACAGCAATAATACTCCCAGTAATGTGTCTGAGTGTATAACAGAGCCCCACAGCAATAATACTCCCAGTAATGTGTCTGAGTGTATAACAGAACCCCACAGCAATAATACTCCCAGTAATGTGTCTGAGTGTATAACAGAACCCCACAGCAATAATACTCCCAGTAATGTGCCTGAGTGTATAACAGAGCTCCACAGCAATAATACTCCCAGTAATGTGTCTGAGTGTATAACAGAGCTCCACAGCAATAATACTCCCAGTAATGTGTCTGAGTGTATAACAGAGCTCCACAGCAATAATACTCCCAGTAATGTGTCGGATTGTATAACAGAGCTCCACAGCAATAATACTCCCAGTAATGTGTCTGAGTGTATAACAGAGCTCCACAGCAATAATACTCCCAGTAATGTGTCTGAGTGTATAACAGAGCTCCACAGCAATAATACTCCCAGTAATGTGTCTGAGTGTATAACAGAGCTCCACAGCAATAATACTCCCAGTAATGTGTCGGATTGTATAACAGAGCTCCACAGCAATAATACTCCCAGTAATGTGTCTGAGTGTATAACAGAGCCCCACAGCAATAATACTCCCAGTAATGTGTCTGAGTGTATAACAGAGCTTCACAGCAATAATACTCCCAGTAATGTGTCTGAGTGTATAACAGAGCTCCACAGCAATAATACTCCCAGTAATGTGTCTGAGTGTATAACAGAGCTCCACAGCAATAATACTCCCAGTAATGTGTCGGATTGTATAACAGAGCTCCACAGCAATAATACTCCCAGTAATGTGTCTGAGTGTATAACAGAGCCCCACAGCAATAATACTCCCAGTAATGTGTCTGAGTGTATAACAGAGCTTCACAGCAATAATACTCCCAGTAATGTGTCTGAGTGTATAACAGAGCTCCACAGCAATAATACTCCCAGTAATGTGTCTGAGTGTATAACAGAGCTCCACAGCAATAATACTCCTAGTAATGTGTCTGAGTGTATAACAGAGCTCCACAGCAATAATACTCCTAGTAATGTGTCTGAGTGTATAACAGAGCTCCACAGCAATAATACTCCCCGTAATGTGTCTGAGTGTGTTACAGAGGTCCCCAGCGATAATACTCCCAGTATTGTGTCTGAGTGTATAACAGAGCTCCACAGCAATAATACACCCAGTAATGTGTCTGAGTGTATAACAGAGCTCCACAGCAATAATACTCCCCGTAATGTGTCTGAGTGTGTTACAGAGGTCCCCAGCGATAATACTCCCAGTAATGTGTCTGAGTGTATAACAGAGCTCCACAGCAATAATACGCCCAGTAATGTGTCTGAGTGTATAACAGAGCTCCACAGCAATACTACTCCCAGTAATGTGTCCTAGTGTATAACAGAGCTCCACAGCAATAATACTCCCAATAATGTGTCTGAGTGTATAACAGAGCTCCACAGCACTAATACTCACAGTAATGTGTCTGAGTGTATTTCAGAGCTCCACAGTAATAATACTCCCAGTAATGTGTCTGAGTGTATAACAGAACTCCACAGCAATAATACTTCCAGTAATGTGTCTGAGTGTATGACAGAGCTCCACAGCAATAATACTCCCAGTAATGTGTCTGAGTGTATAACAGAGCTCCACAGCAATAATACTCCCAGTAATGTGTCTGAGTGTATAACAGAGCTCCACAGTAATAATACTCCCAGTACTTTGTCTGAGTGTATAACAGAGCTCCACAGCAATAATACTCCCAGTAATGTGTCTGAGTGTATCACAGAGCTCCCCAGCAATAATACTCCCAGTAATGTGTCTAAGTGTATAAGAGAGGTCCACAGTAATAATACTCCCAGTAATGTGTCTGAGTGTATAACAGAGCTCCACAGCAATAATACTCTCTGTAATGTGTCTGAGTGTATAACAGAGCTCCACAGCAATAATACTCTCAGTAATGTGTCTGAGTGTATAACAGAGCTCCACAGCAATAATACTCACAGTAATGTGTCTGAGTGTATAACAGAGTTCCACAGCAATAATACTTCCAGTAATGTGTCTGAGTGTATACCAGAGCTCCACAGCAATAATACTCCCAGTAATGTGTCTGAGTGTATAACAGAGCTCCACAGAAATAATACTCCCAGTAATGTGTCTGAGTGTATAACAGAGCTCCACAGCAATAATACTCCCAGTAATGTGTCTGAGTGTATAATAGAGCTCCACAGCAATAATACTCCCAGTGATGTGTCTGAGTGTATAACAGAGCTCCACAGTAATAATACTCCCAGCAATGTGTCTGAGTGTATAACAGAGCCCCACAGCAATAATATTTCCCGTAATGTGTCTGAGTGTATAACAGAGCTCAACAGCAATAATACTCCCAGTAATGTGTCTGAGTGTATAACAGAGCTCCACAGCAATAATACTCCCAGTAATGTGTCTGAGTGTGTAACAGGGCTCCACAGCAATAATACTCCCAGTAATGTGTCTGAGTGTATAACAGAGCTCCACAGCAATAATACTCCCAGTAATGTGTCTGAGTGCATAACAGAGCTCCACATCAATAATACCCCCAGTAATGTGTCTGAGTGTATAACAGAGCTCCACAGCAATAATCCTCCCAGTAATGTGCCTGAGTGTATAACAGAGCTCCACAGCAATAATACTCCCAGTAATGTGTCTGAGTGTATAACAGATCTCCACAGTAATAATACTCCCAGTAATGTGTCTGAGTGTATAACAGAGCTCCACAGCAATAATACTCCCAGTAATGTGTCTGAGTGTATAACAGAGCTCCACAGCAATAATACTCCCAGTAATGTGTCTGAGTGTATAACAGAGCTCCACAGTTATAATACTCCCAGTAATGTGTCTGAGTGTATAACAGAGCTCCACAGCAATAATACTCCCAGTAATGTGTCTGAGTGTATAACAGAGCTCCACAGTAATAATACTCCCAGTAATGTGTCTGAGTGTATAACAGAGCTCTTCAGCAATTTTACTCCCAGTAATGTGTCTGAGTGTATAACAGAGCTCCACAGTTATAATACTCCCAGTAATGTGTCTGAGTGTATAACAGAGCTCCACAGTTATAATACTCCCAGTAATGTGTCTGAGTGTATAACAGAGCTCCACAGCAATAATACTCCCAGTAATGTGTCTGAGTGTATAACAGAGCTCCCCAGCAATAATACTCCCAGTAATGTGTCTGAGTGTATAACAGAGCTCCACAGCAATAATACTCCCAGTAATGTGTCTGAGTGTATAACAGAGCTCCACAGCAATAATACTCCCAGTAATGTGTCTGAGTGCATAACAGAGCTCCACATCAATAATACCCCCAGTAATGTGTCTGAGTGTATAACAGAGCTCCACAGCAATAATCCTCCCAGTAATGTGCCTGAGTGTATAACAGAGCTCCACAGCAATAATACTCCCAGTAATGTGTCTGAGTGTATAACAGAGCTCCACAGCAATAATACTCCCAGTAATGTGTCTGAGTGTATAACAGAGCTCCACAGTTATAATACTCCCAGTAATGTGTCTGAGTGTATAACAGAGCTCCACAGCAATAATACTCCCAGTAATGTGTCTGAGTGTATAACAGAGCTCCACAGTAATAATACTCCCAGTAATGTGTCTGAGTGTATAACAGAGCTCCACAGCAATAATACTCCCAGTAATGTGTCTGAGTGCATAACAGAGCTCCACATCAATAATACCCCCAGTAATGTGTCTGAGTGTATAACAGAGCTCCACAGCAATAATCCTCCCAGTAATGTGCCTGAGTGTATAACAGAGCTCCACAGCAATAATACTCCCAGTAATGTGTCTGAGTGTATAACAGATCTCCACAGTAATAATACTCCCAGTAATGTGTCTGAGTGTATAACAGAGCTCCACAGCAATAATACTCCCAGTAATGTGTCTGAGTGTATAACAGAGCTCCACAGCAATAATACTCCCAGTAATGTGTCTGAGTGTATAACAGAGCTCCACAGTTATAATACTCCCAGTAATGTGTCTGAGTGTATAACAGAGCTCCACAGCAATAATACTCCCAGTAATGTGTCTGAGTGTATAACAGAGCTCCACAGTAATAATACTCCCAGTAATGTGTCTGAGTGTATAACAGAGCTCCACAGCAATAATACTCCCAGTAATGTGTCTGAGTGTATAACAGAGCTCCACAGTTATAATACTCCCAGTAATGTGTCTGAGTGTATAACAGAGCTCCACAGTTATAATACTCCCAGTAATGTGTCTGAGTGTATAACAGAGCTCCACAGCAATAATACTCCCAGTAATGTGTCTGAGTGTATAACAGAGCTCCCCAGCAATAATACTCCCAGTAATGTGTCTGAGTGTATAACAGAGCTCCACAGCAATAATACTCACAGTAATGGGTCTGAGTGTATAACAGAGCTCCACAGCAATAATACTCCCAGTAATGTGTCTTTAAACTACAATAAATGTGTTTAGAAATCAGTCTGTGTAAATTAGATACTTTACTTTGGATGCCCCTTTGGAGATGACCACTGGAAATTGATCCCTCTGGACATCTGAAGAAGGGGTACAGGACTGATGCCCATGAATTGTGGGAGATACCATGTTGTAAAGTAGAAAAGGAATTAAAGACGAGGCGGAGGGTGGGGCCTTACTAGTTGGCAGGAGCAGTTTAGGGATTCTGAGTAAATGACCCTTTCATGCTATTGGCATTGAGATGACTTGCGGGTGTGAAGCTCCTTTTTGGATAAGTACAATGGGCACACTTGTTGGCTGTGGAAATCTGTGTCTAACACCGACTAGAATTTATTTACCATCGCGCTGGGCTTGGTGGGTTTCGGAGCTTTCTTTAAGAGACAATTGTTCATGGAAGCATGACCTCCTGCATGGCGTGACAGCAAGTTTTTAGGTAACTTACACTTTTTTTTTTTTTTTTTTTTTTTTTTAACTTACACTTTTTTAGCTGTTCCCCGTAGTGGTGGCGGTAGTGCTGTGGGGTGAGGAATTTGCCAATATTAAAGGTGATGTGTGGTGCATGTGATCTATCGTTTTTCTTCTGGCATTGCGCAGGCGATTAGTGCTGCTCAGTCTTGCATTGGGGCCTGGCTGTCATGTGCCAGGCATTTCTCCCTTCCCTGTTATTCTTGTAATTGCAGGTTCAGTCCCCGATATGTCTAGGCTTTGTGCCATTCCTACATATATTGGGTGACAAGACGCACAGAAGACAGAGCCTCCAATTGTAACATGGGGTTCTCCTGGTCAGGGTGCATTGGAGGGGATTACAGGGCCTATGATGGGATTAGCTGTATCCATGGTGCATACACCTCAGTTGTTGTGTGTCTGGTCCAGTTACCCTAGTACTGCACCCAGCTGGGTATGATGTTGGGGGTTGGAGAATGTGCATGATTGGGCACGTTGCTACACACTCTTTAATGAGTTTACTCTAATATGGCCTGAGGTCATTCCGGTCACGATTCTGGGAACCAAACACGCTAACACACACACAGAAAAGGTGCAGTACCGGACCTTAGAGTGGCCGGGCTAAGCACACAAAGAATAGTCAGGAGACAAGCCGAGTAAGGGGAACCAGAAGACAGAATAACGAGAAACAAGCCGAGGTCAAAGGGTAGGAGAAAGTCACAAAGTCAGATAACCAAGCCAGAGAGTACGTAACCAGAAACACAAGTTCAGTAGCAGTACTAGCAAGCAAAGACCACAACAGGGCAGGGAGGAACAGGAAAGGTAAGTATATAAATCATAAGGTTAATTCTGATTGGATAATTTCCCATCAGAATTAATAATCACACGTGGGAGATATCTAGACCTCCCACTGTGATTGAGGCACTGTGCCTTTAACGCCAGGTCAGGTGGCTGACCCCGGCGTTTAATAAATTGGGCGGTCTCCCAGCGTGCAGCGTCATGCATGCTGCCGCTGGGGGACGTAGAGGAAGACGCGGGCGGCATCCGTGGCTGGGAGGATGCCGCCCGCCGAGCGCACGCCAGTAAGGGGACCGCGGACGACTGGAGGGTGAGTGCCGCGAGCGGACTGCAGCCTCCCCTCGCAGCCGCCCGCGGGATCCTGACAATTCCGTGGCCTGTGTGGCGGGCTTCAGATAAAGGAAAAGTGTTAGAAAGATGTCATCGTAAGATGTCCATATCCCGATTTGTTCAGCTGTTGGGGGGCATAGTGGTCTGTCATGTCGATCGGAGAAAATGTGGATGTGGTCAGGCAGGGCGTGGTGCACCTTAACCCAACTAGATTGGGCATATTCAGCTTGGGGCTACAAGCAGGAAATTAATCTTCACTGTCTCCGGGGAGCAGGGGGGAAGGCTGTTTGCAATGTCGGCACTGCGTGAGGCATTACGATGGTGGAATTCTAATATCCAATTCTCCTCTGTTCCCCAGTCTAGTGGCTCATTCTGATAATCTACAAATTGTCGTGCCTGTTGTTTTTTCTGCTGATCTCGTAGTGTAAATAAACAAAGTTGCAGGTGCTGCAGCGCAAAACAAATATATGAAAAAAAAAGTAATAGAATTAAAAGCAACATTATATAATTGCACAATGTCCTGTCCTCGTGCTCGTTCCTCTCTACCCCTGGGCATGGAACACGATGAGACATATGTTTACTAAGAAATAAAAATTCCCTTCCTGGGTAAATAATTTGATATTGTTAAATGTTGCTGCCTGATCTGAGCAAAGGATGTGCTTTCTGACAGTAAATTACTGCCTTAGTAAATAAGCGCAGGATTCGGCCAGAGCTAGCTAGCCGATCCAGGACCTCTCTGTGATGAATTCACTTAGTCTGCTGGTGGTACTTGTTATTTATACTCCCGCCACTACCTCTAACAGTTCAGGCATAGGAAACCTTCAGCACTCCAGATGTTTTGGACTACATCTCCCATGATGCTTTGCCAGCATTATGGGTGTAAGAGCATTATGGGGGATGTAGTTCAAAACATCTGGAGTGGGGAAGGTTGCCTATCCATTACATGCATATACTGTCTGTATAGTTAGTGTGAAGAAGGCTGTTTAGGTGGGTTTAGAATTGGGAGAAAGGGTGATTATTATGTTAATAAGAGATAAGAGTTACTTGCTGCTTATTAGTGTTTAGGGTGAGGGTTTTGGGATGGTTTAGAGACCAGGCTTTCTATATTCTTTCCAGCAACCCTCATATCAGAACGACTGCATAGTCTGTCTGGGCAGTCCTACAATTAGGAGTCCTGTCCAGCAATCTCAAATCTGCTCAGTAATTCAGATTTCAGGATGCAGGAGAGACAGGGCACTAGGGCCATGCATGGAGGGCATCTGCTGTGCCACACGCATTGTCTGCCTAAACATTTTAGGGATAACCACACCCACTTAGGTCAGACTCGCCTTTTACAGGTCAATCCGCCACTAACCTTCGGAGCTGGGCAGGCAATATTGTCCAGTATGAGAATGCCAGGTGTAGAATGCCTGGCTGCCCAGATATGGTCAATAAGCACAGTCTGGTTCTCCATCCAGACTAACACATAGGAACTGATCTGCTTAGTGGCCAGAATATAGCTAACAAGTACCATTTAACGACAATTAGGCCGAAACCCCTGCGGCTGAGCTAACACTCCAATGGCAACGGAGTTTATTTCCTAAACAGCTAATTGTAATGAAATTAAGATCATTGTTTAAAACATCCACGCTGTGACTATTGCAGATACTTAGATTCCACACTTTCCCCCTAAATGTTATCATTTGTTTCTCAGTTGCCTGCAGTAGGGAGTCTGGTAAATAAAGGGCTCTCTGTATTCACGAAACTCAGCGGGTGTTTGACATCTCTTTATTTCCTTAGACACCTTCCATAGTGACTTCCCATTGTTTAACACTATACCATGTAAACCTGCTGAGACCAGGAAGTTCCTTCTAACAGAACGACAATCAGACTCAATGACCATAATGCAAATAATCCCCGAGACTTTGAGGTAAATAACAATTAACGGGTGTCAATGGGGAGAATGGGTTGAGCAAATTCTCATTTTTGAGTTAAGCAGAAGTGACAAGAACCGATTCAATGGAAACTTCCCGTGTGTTGTATGCAGACAAATATCATATCTCTGGTGTCCTTCACGCCTGTAAACACTATTATTTGCTGACTAATTCCTTTCAGCGGGCTGTATTGGAAGGTCATGCTCAAACAGATTTACAACCTATGAGTCTTTGAGGTAGGTGGATATATATCGTTCGGGGCTTTGCCCAAGGTGAGGTGAGGTGAGGTGGTCTAACCCTGATTTGAACCTGGGTTTACCACCGCTCTAACCAACCGATACATATGATACCAATGTGGAAAATTATCATTTTATTTTTTTTAAAGCACAACATATAGCTTGCTATATCCAGGACATACTTGAAAACGTATCTTTCCTGGTAAAATATTTTATAAATAAATAAAATAAATGAGCACTTGCACTGTGTACAATTCAGTGATCGCTTTAAATACAATAATTTTTTAGGACTGAGAGTGCAAACCCGACTGATCTAGAACTAATACATAGATGGATTATAACCCTCAAAATGATCACTTCCCTTTAAATCCCTTCACTAGATCTGGTGTCTGCAAAGGATTGTTCAAATTTCAGAGAAATCTAACTTAACGCCTGAGCTATGTCTGTATAATACCGTAAAACAGGTCCAGCGAGTCTTAAAACTACTTCAACATACTTCCCTCAAATCTAAACAGTTAAAAAAAAAACAGCCTTGCGCCTTAATAACGGGTTTGCTTAAACATTATGCAATTATTTTTATAAATATGTGTTTTTGTAAAAAACAAAAAACAAAAAAAAAACTAACCCCCCAACATTTCTTTAATTGTCAGATTTAAGAACACAATTAAAAAGTCAATGATTTAAACCCATTGATTTTTTACAAATATTTAGTAGATATACTCCCAATTAAAACATGCATTTCATTTTTCTGCATCCTTTCTTTGTTGACATGTAAAAAGCAGTTCACAAATGCTGCACATAACTGCTGTCTGCAGCCTTTGGACATGCACGTGTCCGCACATGCGCACACAATCACAGCCCTCTATTACTGCTGAATCCCGTATACCTAACTAAACAATCTTATCATTTTAACACAACAACACAACAGTTAGAGTCCCCAGGGCTGTCCATCAATCATCCAAGCTGTCCCCGTAATGTACAAAATTCACCACTTATTAAAACTGCATTTCTTGCTGTCAACCGAATTTTGGCCGGATGCTGAAAGTCATGCTGCTTTATAGCTGTGCCAAAATGGGGACCCCAGTCACAGCCTCAGATCGCACACAGTTAACCAAATTATGGTTGGATGGATTGCAACTGAAAAACACCAGACAATATTGTCTACAGAAGCAGGAATGAGGAAACAGTATATTGTGTCAAAAATGTCTTCAAAAAAGGTGTAAAAAATCAAAGCAGGAAACCAGCAACTAGTTTATTCTTTTTGGGAACTAATACAGAAATTATTGTCTGCCTATGCAGATTCTTCACATAATTTTGCTTTTCATGGGCGCCATGTTGAGATCAGGAGGAAGTTGGGGTGAACGGTGCAGTTCTGAGTATAATCATTTTACTATCCTTTCTCCATTTGCTTGTGCAATGCCCATAACATCTGTCTTACTGTCTGCTTCCCCCTAAAGCTGTGGATGTGCTGCCTATGTAGTATCCCAGAATATTCGCCCAAAAATGGGATGAAAATGGCATCAACCTGTGCCTTATAGATCTTTCCTGACACATGTATCTGCAGAACCAAACTGAATTCACTTGGTGCCAACTTGGCGTAACCAGCGTTGTCAATGTGGCAAATAGTAAGAATAGAATCGACATTGAAATTATCTGAGAATTCTCTAGTTAATACTGAATGTAGCAGCTAATCCTCAATTCACAATTGCTGAACTGATCTCTTTGGGCTTATTTTTTATATTAATGGGTAAGAAAGCCGAATTGAACAGACACCCGTCGTACAGGGGTCACAAGTTAAGATTTTAGCTTTTAAGGTGTGTTTGTGTATTTGTGTGTTTGTTCTGTCGTGGAGAGTATTCTGTGCGCTATTTATAAACCTGTAAAGAGATACAATAAATCTTCTATTGTGCTCACTCTGATAATATGGGAACAATAAGGAGCTGGGAAACAGAAGATAACGAGTTAGTCAGCTGCTATGACGGGCACAGTCTGCTTGTGAAAGGGTGAGGGTAGGGCTAGGTGCAGCTTCGTCTTATGCAACAATAGGCTGTGACTGCGACGGATTAAACAGAGGCTAATGTCTAAAAAATGCACATTTACTTACTCGCGACATTTCCACTTGTCGTGAGTGTGACATCACCTACCCCTTTAAATATACACCAGAGACATCTTAGGGGCACAAATAACTATTTGATCACGTTGCCTGATGCGTCATTTAATCCGTGCCCCTGTTTGTTATCAGTTGGCTCCTGGGTGTGTGTGGCACATTACAACAGGGTGTGCACCCAGAGAAAAAAAACTAAATCTAAACTTTCATTAGAAAGATCTAAAAATGACTCTATAAAATACACACACAGTCTTCATTCTGTTCTTCAAAGACGTAACAAGCCAGGCCCCCTACAGTCCTGATTTTGGGGTCTGGTCCCACCATCCTGATATAATTCTCTAGTGTTCGGCGTCTGGGGACACAGGGGACGCCCTAACATTGTGCCCGGGCACTATGACCCTGCAGAGAACCCTTCGTCAGCAATCACTGCAAGATCCTTCAGGTTGGGGGCTGGTCCAACTGGTTCATTTAGCCCCACCCCTTTTTCAGATTAGACTTTTCTAAAATTAGAATATGTGTAAAGAAGTCATTATCAGACTGGAGCAATTTAAATGGAGTCCAAAATAAATGGGATTATTTAAAAGCTGCACTACTGAAGGCAACAGAAAATTGCAGTAGGCTTGTCAGTAAAAGCAAAAAATTCAAGAAACCACTGTGGTACTCCGCAGATGTGGCCAAAATAGTAAAAAACAAAAAGTTAGCATTTAGTAATTATAAAAAAACCCAGAGTGAGGAAGACAGAACAACCTATAAGATTAGGCAGAAAGAGGCTAAGCAAGTTATAAGAGCTTCCAAATCACACACAGAAGAGAAAATAGCACAGTCAGTAAAAAAGGGGGACAAAACTTTTTTTAGATACATAAATGAGAAAAGAAAAGTAAAACAAGGATTAGTTAGATTAAAAACAAAAGAAGGAAGGTATGTAGATGAGGATAAAGGTCTAGCTGACTGCCTCAATGAATATTTTTGTTCGGTATTTACAGCTGAAAATGAAGGAAAGGGACCTCTGTTAAAAAAAAGGATAAATGAGTCATTTATTACACGTGAGTTTACAGAGGAAGAGGTTCTATTTCAACTGTCAAAAGTAAAGACAAATAAGTCAATGGGACCTGATGGAATACACCCAAAGCTATTAAAAGAGCTTAGTGGTGTACTAGCAAAACCATTAACAGATTTATTTAACCAATCATTGTTAACAGGAGTAGTCCCAGAAGATTGGAAGTTAGCGAATGTTGTGCCCATTCACAAGAAAGGTAGTAGGGAGGAGTCGGGCAACTATAGGCCAGTAAGCCTTACTTCAGTAGCGGGGAAAGTGATGGAAACCATGTTAAAGGATAGGATTGTTGAACATCTAAAAACACATGGATTTCAAGATCAGAGACAACATGGGTTTACTTCAGGGAGATCATGCCAAACTAATCTTATTGATTTTTTTGATTGGGTAACTAAAATTATAGATCAGGGTGGTGCAGTAGACATTGCTTACCTAGATTTCAGTAAGGCTTTTGACACTGTTGCACATAGAAGGCTTATCAATAAACTGCAATCTTTGAGTTTGGATTCCAATATTGTTGAATGGGTAAGGCAGTGGCTGAGTGACAGGCAACAGAGGGTTGTAGTCAATGGAGTATATTCGAAGCTTGGGCTTGTCACCAGTGGGGTACCTCAGGGATCTGTACTTGGACCCATTCTCTTTAATATTTTTATTAGTGATATTGCAGAAGGTCTTGATGGTAAGGTGTGTCTTTTTGCGGATGATACTAAGATATGTAACAGGGTTGATGTTCCAGGAGGGATAAGCCAAATGGCAAATGATTTAGGTAAACTAGAAAAATGGTCAGAGTTGTGGCAACTGACATTTAATGTGGATAAGTGCAAGATAATGCATCTTGGACGTAAAAACCCAAGGGCAGAGTACAGAATATTTGATAGAGTCCTAACCTCAACATCTGAGGAAAGGGATTTAGGGGTGATTATTTCTGAGGACTTAAAGGTAGGCAGACAATGTAATAGAGCAGCAGGAAATGCTAGCAGAATGCTTGGTTGTATAGGGAGAGGTATTAGCAGTAGAAAGAGGGAAGTGCTCATGCCATTGTACAGAACACTGGTGAGACCTCACTTGGAGTACTGTACACAGTACTGGAGACCATATCTTCAGAAGGATATTGATACCTTAGAGAGAGTTCAAAGAAGGGCTACTAAACTGGTTCATGGATTGCAGGATAAAACTTACCAGGAAAGGTTAAAGGATCTTAACATGTATAGCTTGGTGGAAAGACGAGACAGGGGGGATATGATAGAAACATTTAAATACATAAAGGGAATCAACACAGTAAAGGAGGAGACTATATTTAAAAGAAGAAAAACTACCACAACCAGAGGACATAGTCTAAAATTAGAAGGACAAAGGTTTAAAAATAATATCAGGAAGTATTACTTTACTGAGAGGGTAGTGGATGCATGGAATAGCCTTCCAGCTGAAGTGGTAGAGGTTAACACAGTAAAGGAGTTTAAGCATGCGTGGGATAGGCATAAGGCTATATAAGATAATGCCAGGGACTAATGAAAGTATTTAGAAAACTGGGCAGACTAGATGGGCCGAATGGTTCTTATCTGCCGTCACATTCTATGTTTCTATGTTTCTATGTTTCTATGTTTCTATGTCCCACCCATTATGGTCATTGCCCACCTGTCCTGATCCGCATATCTCCCTTTGTTGAGGGGTATGAACAAGCTCAGTCAGACTTGCAGAAGGGAGCCCAGAGAATCCTAAACAGGGGCAGGGAGTGCATATTGTCCATGCGTTAGGCTATATCTGAGTAGCACGCCTTGCGCACCCCTATGAATTCGCATTAATTTTATAATGAATTTTTTTAAGCAGCCGCTCCACCACTTCCGTCTAATAAACCAATAAATAAATAACGGAACAGCCGTAGTAAATATAATGCTAACAGGCACTAGCAATAAATAGTCTACGTAAAATCAGCAGTAAAATACCAAGTGTTCTCGTATATTAAATTGTAACTTTGTGGATATAAAGAGATATATAGATATTAACTATATAACGGGAATACAAATATCCAAGGAAGAAAATGGACAGCAATTGATTAGTATCCAGTAGTCTTTTAGAATTGACTATAGAACAAATGTAGCTGTTTGATCACAGTGGCGTTGTAACATACAATGTTGCAGCAATGTTAGAACGATATTGCATGGTTGTGACAATCAGATCTCCTTGCTACATTGTATAATACTCAATATTCATTCAGGAGACTAAAAATCCTGAATATTATCATATGACAGAATATGAAAATAAAATAAAATTCAGTGTAATTTGATTCAGTGCCCTACAATCTAAAGGAACAATCCACAGTGCTCACTGTATAAATTAAACTTTTATTGTGAAGTAGATTATAACCTTCACATGGAAAAAGAGCCTGACAAGGGATAGACCCCGGTATGGAAGTCCGACTCCTACTGTATACGCCTTAGTCGGCAGAGAAGGATAGGAGTTGTAGTCAGTCCGTCTGTTCACCTCGCAATGAGAACCGCTGTCTGTGTTCCACCGTATCAGACTCGACTTCAGTTTGTCCCAGTCCGCGTTTCGTGGAGTAACGTTCGTTTCCACTTCTTATTATTTTATCATTTATATAGCGCCAGCAGATGCCATAGTGCTGTACAATGGGTGGACTAACAGACACGTAATTGTAAACAGACAAACAGACACAAAAGAACATAGGGGTTGAGGGCCCTGCTCAATGAGCTTGCATGCTAGAGGGAGTGGGGTATAGTGACACAGTAACAGAGGGGTTGAGGGCCCTGCTCAATAAGTTTGCATGCTAGAGGGAGTGGGGTATAGTGACACAAAGGGTATAAGTAGGGGTAATGATATAGGTTGCTAGAAAAGTATTCACTGACAACTTAGGTAAGTTTTGACAGTTTCAAGAGAGGAGTCATGGGGGGAGGAGGGGGGGGAGGGATGAAAACCCGCTAACAATTTAAGTGATATGCTTTCCTGAAGAAGTGTGTTTTCATAGACTTTTTGAATGAGTGGAGACTGGGTGAAAGTCTAACGGAGAAGGAAAGGGAGTACAACAGAAAAGGTGCAGCCCTGGAGAAGTCTTCAAGGCGAGCATCAGATGTGGGAGTACGGATAGAGGATAGACATAGGTCTTAGGCAGAGTGCAGGGGACATTCTTGTGTATTAGGGAGGATAGGTAAGTTGGAGCAGCATTATGTAAGGACTTGTAAGCAAGCACCAGGATCTTAAATTGAGCCCTAAATTTAACTGTAAGCCAATGTAGGGACTGACAGAGGGTGGAGGCGTGGGAGGTGCAGGCGGACAGGAAAATAAGCCTCGCCGTCGCATTCATTATAGATTGCAGCGGTGCAATCTGGGAACACGTAAGACCACTGAGAAGGGGATTGCAGTAGTCAAGGCGAGAAAGAACAATGGCATGGACCAGCACCTTAGCTGCGTCTGGTGTTAAATAGGGGCTATGTTTTTGAGATGGAAGTGTCAGGATTCGGCGATCGAATGGACATGAGGGGTGAAGGAGAGGTCAGGGTAAAAGAGTACACCTAGGCAGCGAGCCTGCGAGGTAGAGGTGATGGTGGATGGAGACAGACACGGGAGTAGTAACACTTGAGGGAGGAAACACCAGAAGTTCTGTTTTGGACAGGTTGAGTTTAAGGAAGTGAGCAGCCATCCAGTTGGAAATTGCGGAGAGGCAGTCAGAAACACGAGTCAAGGTGGGCGGAGAGAGATCAGGAGAGGACAGGGAGATTTGTGTGTCATCTGCATATAAATGATAATGGAGGCCAAAGGAGCTAATGAGTTTACCAAATGAGGCAGTATAGATGGAGAACAGTAGAGGGCCAAGGACTGAACCTTGGGGGACACCAACAGAGAGGGAAGAAGAGGCAGAATCAGAGACAGAAACACTGAAAAAGCGCTGGGAGAGGCAGGAGGAGCACCAGGGGAGAGCAGTATCTCGTGGACCAAGATTACGGAGAATGAGAAGAAGCTGTTTATGATCAACAGTGTCAAAGGCAGTATGAAAGAATTACGAATAGAAAGAATAAGAGAAAGAATTATGATAGCGTAATGGCCGCGAGATTTAGCAGCGATTAAATCGTTGGATACTTTGGTCACAGCTGTTTCCACAGAGTGACGAGCCCGGAATCCAGACTGAAGCGGGTCAAGCAGAGAGTTGGATTCGAGGAAATCTGTTAATCTCGCAGACACAACTCTCTTTAAGGATCTTGGAGGCTTCACAGGTTATTCGTTGACATACATCGATATTGGAATATATTGGGGATTCTTATTAAAGTGACAATGTCTCACCAGTGAATATCTACAGCATATAGATTATACGAGAGAAATTACCAACCAACAAATCTCAATCATGTGTGTAGGTAGCGGTTACGTGTGGTGCGACACAATACATCACCCCCATTCAAACCCTTAACCCAATCAAAACTAGGAAACATATATGTGTGGTATAAAAAAGGCCACAGCTTTTATTTATAATTTATCAAACATATTTATAAAACCAACCATAAATAAAACAAGGTATAAGCATTATTTAACTTGAACTAGTCCTTGCCAACCGTACCACCAACCCTCTAGGGTACACGCCCTACCGAGGCATCAGCCCTCCCCCCTCGTCCAGGATACCTGGCCTTCACCTTGGCCTTCCAATACCACATGCCAACCCCTGGCCACCATTCCTGGCACAGAGGGCACGCGCAAATACCCAAACCTTTCCCGAGGTTAGGGGAGGGGGCCCGACCCAGCATCCTTCTTTTCCTGTACTCCTCTTCCCAATTGGTTCGGCAAGGACCATACCCGCCACTAGCCCCGCTGCATTTACGCCTAAATCAGCGGGCGCGACCCCCAAGCAACGCCATGGCCTGCTCCAACGCATCCTGCAGCTCTAGGTTAAACAAGTCCAAACCGACATCAGTGAGATGGACCCCATCCGGGCGAAAAAAGATAGCCGCCTCCCGCTCAAAAATACGGTGTCGCACTGCCAAGCCCACGACACCTAGCACAAACTTGGAAACCCGCTTATTAATCTTTATTCGACAGCGCTCCATAGCACCCTGATCGCGTGCGCACTTCCAATAGTTCCTGGAAACTATTCCTGACCATATTAGGCAAATTCTTGGAAAAAGTACTCGCAAGCGCGCCAAGTCTCGCCTAATCAGCTCCCCTAAGCCCCACGCAGGCAGCGAACCTAAATCGTTCCCTCCCAGATGCACCACCAAGATATCCGGGATTCCTAATAACGTGGATAACTGCACGACCTCAGGCAACAGCTGACCCCATTTCATGCCCCGGAACCCGAACCACCGGACCTCCGCCAGTTCCCGAGGTATTCCAAGCCTTGTCCCACCCGGGCGAACCCCAGCCCGCAGGTGGGCCCAGTAGATGTAGGAATGACCGATTATCCAGATCCGTCGGCCGGGCCCTGTGGAGAAAACACAAGGGGGATACCGATCAGCCGAGTGGGCCGAACATAGGACCGAAACCTCCCCGATTCCCATCTACCAATCCTTTGAATGGATGGTCCGAGAAACCTAAACGAGAGGCTTCCGTAGCGGCCCCAATCCGAAAAGAGTGACCCCCAAAGTCTGTGCCCGAAATACCCATTTGTTCGAGTGCCAAACGGAAAACCCGGAGAAATTGGAAGCGAGAAAGAAAAGACCCATCCCCATGGATTAACAATGGGCCTACAACATCCGGGCGACACAGAAGGTAAGATTGAAAAGCTGCGACGGGACAGACAGCCGAGCCGGGAATGGCGCGAAGGGACACCCATGCCCCCCTACCAAAAAACAAAAACAAAAAACGCACCGTATCATCCACGACAGACACATCATGGAACAACAAGCCGCCTGGAATCCGCTTGCTAGGGCTCACAAGTTCCCCAATCTGCAGAGCACCAAAGAAGGCGAAAGAGAAAGCCACCCGAAACAAACGCGCTTCGAAATCGGACAAACAGACCCTGGATAAGACCGACGCGATACCAAGTAGCAGTGCGCCAGAAACCGGTCTCCTGGAATCCCGAGGCTGCGGACCTCTACGCCAGCCACGCATAGCAAGCCGGACCATGAAATCTTTGGTCACATCCGGCACGCGAGTCAGGTTGAACCAGAAGCTCAGACCTGACAGCTTCCCCGCTACCGTGGCTGGGGAACAACCACTAGCCTCCCAAAACCAGAGCAACCGTAAAACCCCCTGAACCCTCTCCGCAGATGAAGAAAACCCACCTTGGTCCTGCTCCAGAGCGACCCAGTCACCCTATGCCTTACCGTACCGGGCCCAAGTAGCATCCGACACTGAAGACCGAATCCATTCCCTTATTCGCTCAGGCCAAGGGACCATAGCTCTCTGGGACAGGGAAGGCCCTTCGTATCTGCTTCGGGCGCGATCTGACGAAAAACCTGCCATTGGAAACGAGAAAGGGCGTCAGCCGTGGTATTCTCTACACCGGGAATATGCACAGCGCGACATGTAACGTTCAAAGACAGGCAACGCAGAACCAAGCTCCGCAGGAGCCTGACCACCGGAGGAGAGGAGGCTGTCAACCGATTAATGGCCTGGACAACGCCCAAATTGTCACAGTGGAACACGACACGCCTGTCCTTGATCTCCGGCCTCCAAAGATGGAGAGCCACCACAATGGGAAAAAGCTCCAAGAACGCCATGTTCTTGGTCAGGCCCAAGTCGAACCACGATCTTGGCCAAGGTTCTGCGCACCATTGTTTTCCCATGATAGCCCCAAAACCCGACGAACCCGCGGCATCCGTAAACAGGTGCAGCACTGAGTTTGCTACCTCGGGCTGCTGCCAGTAAGACCTACCATTGTACTCTTCCAGAAAAACCGCCCAAACCGCTAAATCCTCCCTGAGCGGTTTGGACAGGCGGACGAAGTGGAACGGCTTCAGTATCCCTGACGTGGCAGCCGCCAGGCGTCGGTTAAATACTCTACCCATGGGCATAATCCGACAGGCAAAGTTTAATTTGCACAACAAGGACTGAAGTCGTTGCAGCATGATCTTCCGCAAGGAGCTCGCCTCCTGGACCACCCCACGTAGATCAGTCAACTTGTCCAACGGAAGCCGACATTCCCCGACGACCGAATCAATCTCGATCCCGAGAAAGCACAAGCACGTGGAAGGGCCAATCGTTTTGTCAGGTGCCAGCGGCACGCCGAACATACAGGCCACATCCGACACTGCTTGTAAGATCTGGGAGCATATCGGGGAATGCGCGGGGCCCACACACAGAAAGTCATCTAAGTAGTGAAGCAGGGAATCGTAACCGGACTCCATTCTCACTACCCATTCCAGAAAAGAGCTGAAGCATTCAAAATAAAAACAGGATATTGCACAACCCATGGGGAGACACATATCCACGTAATAATGACCTTCAAATGCACAACCCAAGAGATGATGACACTCTGGGTGAACTGGTAGGAGGCGAAAAGCAGACTCGATATCAGTTTTTGCCATGAGTGCTCCGGGGCCAGCGGCCCTAACTATGCCCACAGCAGCGTCAAAGGACGCATAGGAAACGCGGCATAATTCAGCTGCAATGTCATCGTTTACCGAGCACCCATGAGGGTGCGACAGGTGATGAATCAGCCGGAACTTTCCCGGTTCCCGTTTGGGCACCACGCCCAACGGTGAAACCCTTAGATCGGGGAGTGGCGAATCCCAAAATGGGCCCGCCATTCGGCCCAGCGCTACTTCCTTCGCCAGTTTTTCCCTGACCACCCCTGGATATTCAGAAACAGATCTCAGGTTTCTGCAAAAACCGGAGACCTGCCGAGGCCGGTGAGGGATCCAAAACCCCTGCCCAAATCCCTCCAGCAATAAGGCAGCCGCCTTCTTATTCTTATAACGATTTAGCCATGGGCGCATCGCGTCGACGTCCACCGGCGTCTTCGCCCTTAGCGCCCACGGAGTCCCCTTTGTCGCCGGTTTTGGCTCGTTTGAAGCATTTTGAAGCGGGGTGGGACCCACCGCACCCCGAACACTCATGCTTGAAGCGACAACTAGACCCGAATTTGCATTGGCCATCGTTATATTGCCAACAGCAGCCTGTTTTACGTTGACCGGCCGACGCTGCGGTTGAAGAACCCGCGCCGGCCCCCCCAAGAAAGGACGACAGGCCCCCTTGATGTGAGGCTGGGCGGGTCATGATAGCTAACCACAAGCCAATGTCCATTTGATCCCAGCCCATGGAAGGCCGAACCGCTAAACGTTGGCGGAACTGCTCATCATACCGCCACCACCCTAACCCGCCGTACACCCGACAAGCGGTCCATATCACGTCCTGGTAGCAGAATAGGGAAGAACATTTGGCGGGAGTCTTCTCACCTATCACGCTGGCTAAGATCGAAAAGGCTCGGATCCAGTTTCCGAAAGTTTTCGGAATCTTCCGGTACCGAAACTTTTCTTTGTCCTTTTCGGACTCTTTAGCGTCAGCGTCAACCCGGGGAAGATCTTCCATAGGGAGGAGAGAAAAGATTTCAACAAATTCCCCCTTGTCTATTTTGGCGCGCAATTCCGGCGTGAGATGGAGGCCCAGAGGACCTGACCAGCACATGTACGCCGCACCGTGCGCAGCCGGAGCAACCCCCAAACCCGAGAGAGCAGCGGCGTCCCCGGCCGTGGCCCCTGCAGTTTCCGGCGTCACCGGCAGTAACGCCGAGGTTGAGGGGCTGGGGGCCTGTGTCATATTAGCGGGCATTGACGCCGCGACTGCTGAAGGATCAGACCCTGCGGAACTTGCCCAACCCGCCCGAAGTTGGTTATCTAACGCGATATCCCCGCTCAAGGGTTAGCAAAACCTGCTTCATAGCCTGGAGTACAGAACCCAATTCTTGCACTTCCCCTGCGCCAGCGCCCCCCAAACCCGACCCCGTTATACCGGAGTACTCACCTGCAGGAGCTGAATTGGCAGGTAGCAGCAGGACTTCAACATGCCCACCAGGCTGCAACGGCCCCAAGGGAACTGCGACCGCAGGAAGCACTGCACCAGTCACAGCATCAGGGAACCGACTTGTCAGCCGACCAGGGGTGACCTGTGAAGACAGGACAGGTGAAAAAGAACCCTGCCCACCCAACCCAGGTAATTGGGGACCCGCAGAAGTGGTAAAGACTGTGTGTGAAACTGGCATGGCAGAAAGAGCCCCAGAGGGGGCAGCATGGACCGTGGTTAATGGCGGGGCAGCTGCAGAGGGCATCAGACCCATAGGGAGGGGGCCAAGGGGGGTAGGATGGGCAGGAGATAGTGTTGGGAGAGCTTGATGGGCGGCTGAGGATGATGAGAATGCAGGATGGACGGATGAGGTTAATGGAAGTGCATGCTGTCCGGATGAGGTTGATGGGAGTGCATGCTGGCCGGATGAAGCTGATGGGAGTGCCTGTTGAACGGATGAGGCTGATGGGAGTGTGGTAGTGGCCGGGCCAGGGGAGACAGAGCGGGGAGGATGAGAAGGGGGGGGGCTGTGCCCACGAGTAGCCGGACCTGGCTCCATACCCCGACCCCCCGAACCCCCCAACCCCCTACTGGTTGCCCTGCCGCCTCGCGGCCTACTCACCACTCCTGAAGAAGAGCCGGCCGCCGACCTCACTTGCTCGCGCTCCGCCTGAGATCCACCATGAGCCGAGCGCCTGTCAGGTGCTCGGGTTGTCGCCAACGTTGTGCTGGAAAGTGATCTCGCGGACGACCTCCTGGAGGTCCGCGAGATCACAGGAGCAGGAACCGGCGCGGGATGGCCATCACCTCCCCGAGAAGCGGCAGCCGCACGGGTAGCTCTAGACCGCCTCGGGGAGGAGGCGACAGGCTGCACTGACACGCTGCCGCCCGCGGCCGCGGGGGACCTGGCGCGCGGGCCGGCAACGGGGCTCCTGCTCCTACCCCTCACCCGACCCTCCCGCGAGGGGCTGTAACGGGTAGGGGGACGCGCCCGGCGGCGCGGAGTACCCTGGCTGCCGACAGAGGGAGCAGCTACCAAGGAGGCACCCTGCAGCCTTACCAGCTGGGCCTGCAGGTGCCGGCCACCGTCCTGGAGGGCCTCAGCCCGAAGAGCAGCAAGGATTCCATCTATATCCATGCTTCTGGCCGTGGGGTAAGCAAAAGCAACACAATGATAGGAAACAGGGGGAGAGATTGTCACCTTGCCGTTATTTTTAAGATGGCTGAGGTGAAGGGGACAAAATGTCCGTTATTTATAGAACCCCACCCAAACACTTAACCTAAATGCCACACCCATTTTACACCCACACCCACCACACCCACCACATGCCTCCTATCCGGCTAGCTTTCAGCCCGCCTCCTCTGGGCCTGAGTTAAAGCTCAAAGTGAGAGTTATTATTATGCAATACATTAAATTGTACAAAAATGGCGTATCTCACTCAAAATGCCAGAAATAGGACTACAAACAGGATAAAAGTTATGACTGAATATAATAAATGTCCTAGGACAGAGAATGGTAATACTAACATACATAACATAAAACACCTATATTACCTAAATAAAACGCCATCTATTCCTCTAAAAGTTATAGATAATAAAAAATTAAAGATGATAAATCAATAAGTGTCATATAAAATTGTCGAGGAAAGTAAGCAGAGGGGAGATAAAAAGGGACGAACAATTCCATCCTAAAAGATCTATCATAAAATGTATAAAAAAAATCATAAAAAATATCATAAAAATATCATAAAAACATCATAAAAATATCATAAAATCATAAAAACATCATAAACATTCAAAATAAAAGAAATTACATTAAGAATAGAATAAGCTGCCTTTATACACCCCCCCCCCCCCTCCAAGATTGGACAGAACCCACAATGACATTAAAGTCTCAATGATCTATTGCCTATAGTATTCCTTTAATAATCAGCCAAAGATTTAACAACAAGGAAATATGGAGACGGGGAATGGGATCACCACTTAGATAATAAACCCCTATTCAGTCTATTCATTGTGATAACTCTATGAGTGTTCTGAGAGAGACTGTGTCTGCCATTGGGATCGATCCCAATAAGGTTTGATTGTTCATATTATTTGCTCTATCCTTGTCTTTGAACACTGTATAAATATATCACTACAATAAATAATGAATAGACTAAGCAGGCAATATATAAAAACAGGTTGCATCATGTTCAGCAGTATGTATAACAGTGTGTACACAGTGTGTGTGTAACCTTGTGTGTGTAACTATGTGTGTGTGTGTACAGTGTGTGTAACCATGTGTGTCTGTATATTGTGTGTGTACAGTTTGTGTGTAACAGTTAGTGTGTGTACAGTGCGTGTACTGTGTGCATAACTGTGTGTGTACAGTGCGTGTGTGAAACCATGTGTGTGTAACAGTGTGTACACAGTGTGTGTGTAACCTTGTGTGTGTAATGCTGTGTGTGTAACCATGTGTGTGTACAATGTGTGTACAGTGTGTGTGTGTAACCATGTGTGTGTGTGTACAGTGTGTGTAACCATGTGTGTCTGTATAGTGTGCGTATA